>NC_132844.1:78273650-78526463 GCF_048164855.1 Canis lupus baileyi | reverse complement strand
GCAGCTAGTTGACAGCTGGCTTCAAGACATGCTTCCCTGTGAGAGCTGAGGACAGGGCAGAACCCTCCCGTATCCTGCCTGACTGTAGGAGTAGCTGCTACCATCCTTATGTTAGTGGCTGGGAGAGGTTGCGGGAAAAGCATGTGTGAGCACTGGGCCTGAACTCCCGTGTATCTGAGTTGAATACAGCGATTTCCAATGGCCTTCTTCAATCACAGTGTAGCTAGGTTCCAACTCCCATGTCCGAGTGGGTAGCAGACATCTGCCTCCCATGCATACACACTTCTGAGAGTTGAGCTTATGGCCTGTACCTCCACATCCAGCCTGCTGGTACCCTTGGCTTCTAAAAGGCCTAGGCTCGCTGTTTGACGGAAGTGCTGGGAGAGGTAATTGGAATCACCCGGCACACAAGACGAGTGCCTCCAAGCTCAGTTCAGCGATTTCCTAGTAATTCCTGTGGTAGACTGGTGCTACATACTAAGTTCCATACGTGAGAGGGTAGCTGAACGCCTTGTCCAAAACCATCTTACTTCTGAGAGTTGAGCTCAGCCTCAGTCCCTCACAGTTCCACACTGCCTGCAGAGTGAGTTTCGCAGGTCTTCAGCAGAGACGTTTGCCAGAGGCTTCTGAGACGCAGGGTAACAATGCAGACCTGCAGGGTATCCCCAGGTGCAGTCGACTGTTAATCTTGGACCCTCCTGACTCAGAATACTGCTACCTTCTCACTGCCATAGGAATGCAGCTAGTTGACAGCTGGCTTCAAGACATGCTTCCCTGTGAGAGCTGAGGACAGGGCAGAACCCTCCCGCATCCTGCCTGACTGTAGGAGTAGCTGCTAACATCCTTATGTTAGTGGCTGGGAGAGGTTGCGGGAAAAGCATGTGTGAGCACTGGGCCTGAACTCCCGTGTATCTGAGTTGAATACAGCGATTTCCAACGGCTTTCCTCAACCAGAGTGTAGCTAGGTTCCAAATCCCATGTACGAGCGGGTAGCAGACATCTGCCTCCCATGCATACACACTTCTGAGAGTTGAGCTTATGGCCTGTACCTCCACATCCAGCCTGCTGGTACCCTTGGCTTCTAAAAGGCCTAGGCTGGCTGTTTGACGGAAGTGCTGGGAGAGGTAATTGGAATCACCCGGCACACAAGACTAGTGCCTCCAAGCTCAGTTCAGCGATTTCCTAGTAATTCCTGTGGTAGACTGGTGCTACATACTAAGTTCCATACGTGAGAGGGTAGCTGAACGCCTTGTCCAAAACCATCTTACTTCTGAGAGTTGAGCTCACCCTCAGTCCCTCACATTTCCACACTGCCTGCAGAGTGAGTTTCGCAGGTCTTCAGCAGAGACGTTTGCCAGAGGCTTCTGAGACGCAGGGTAACAATGCAGACCTGGAGGGTATCCCCAGGTGCAGTCGACTGGGATCTTGGAACCTCCTGACTCAGAATACTGCTACCTTCTCACTGCCATAGGAATGCAGCTAGTTGACAGCTGGCTTCAAGACATGCTTCCCTGTGAGAGCTGAGGACAGGGCAGAACCCTCCCGCATGCTGCCTGACTGCAGGAGTAGCTGCTAACATCCTTATGTTAGTGGCTGGGAGAGGTTGCGGGAAAAGCATGTGTGAGCACTGGGCCTGAACTCCCGTGTATCTGAGTTGAATACAGCGATTTCCAACGGCTTTCCTCAACCAGAGTGTAGCTAGGTTCCAACTCCCATGTCCGAGTCGGTAGCAGACATCTGCCTCCCATGCATACACACTTCTGAGAGTTGAGCTTATGGCCTGTACCTCCACATCCAGCCTGCTGGTACCCTTGGCTTCTAAAAGGCCTAGGCTCGCTGTTTGACGGAAGTGCTGGGAGAGATAATTGGAATCACCCGGCACACAAGACTAGTGCCTCCAAGCTCAGTTCAGCGATTTCCTAGTAATTCCTGTGGTAGACTGGTGCTACATACTAAGTTCCATACGTGAGAGGGTAGCTGAACGCCTTGTCCAAAACCATCTTACTTCTGAGAGTTGAGCTCAACCTCAGTCCCTCACAGTTCCACACTGCCTGCAGAGTGAGTTTCGCAGGTCTTCAGCAGAGACGTTTGCCAGAGGCTTCTGAGACGCAGGGTAACAATGCAGACCTGGAGGGTATCCCCAGGTGCAGTCGACTGGTAATCTTGGAACCTCCTGACTCAGAATACTGCTACCTTCTCACTGCCATAGGAATGCAGCTAGTTGACAGCTGGCTTCAAGACATGCTTCCCTGTGAGAGCTGAGGACAGGGCAGAACCTTCCCGCATGCTGCCTGACTGTAGGAGTAGCTGCTAACATCCTTATGTTAGTGGCTGGGAGAAGTTGCGGGAAAAGCATGTGTGAGCACTGGGCCTGAACTCCCGTGTATCTGAGTTGAATACAGCGATTTCCAACGGCTTTCCTCAACCAGAGTGTAGCTAGGTTCCAAATCCCATGTATGAGGGGGTAGAAGACATCTCCCTCCCATGCATACACACTTCTGAGAGTTGAGCTTATGGCCTGTACTTCCACATCCAGCCTGCTGGTACCCTTGGTTTCTAAAAGGCCTAGGCTCGCTGTTTGACGGAAGTGCTGGGAGAGGTAATTGGAATCTCCCGGCACACAAGACGAGTGCCTCCAAGCTCAATTCACGATTTCCCAGTAATTCTTGTGGTAGACAGGTGCTACATACTAAGTTCCATATGTGAGAAGGTAGATGAACGCCTTGTCCAAAAGCATCTTACTTCTGAGAGTTGAGAACACCCTCAGTCCCTCACACTTCCACACTGCCTGCAGAGTGAGTTTCACACGTCTTCACCAGAGACGATTGCCAGAGGCTTCTGAGTACAAGTTAACAATGCAGACCTGGAAGGTAACTCCAGGTGCAGTAGAGTGGTAATCTTGGAACCTCCTGACTCAGAGTACTGCTACCCTCTCACTGCCATAGGAATGCAGCTAGTTGACAGCTGGCTTCAAGACATGCTTCCCTGTGAGAGCTGAGGACAGGGCAGAACCCTCCCGCATCCTGCCTGACTGTAGGAGTAGCTGCTAACATCCTTATGTTAGTGGCTGGGAAAGGTTGCGGGAAAAGCATGTGTGAGCACTGGGCCTGAACTCCCGTGTATCTGAGTTGAATACAGCGATTTCCAATGGCCTTCTTCAATCACAGTGTAGCTAGGTTCCAACTCCCATGTCCGAGTGGGTAGCAGATATCTGCCTCCCATGCATACACACTTCTGAGAGTTGAGCTTATGGCCTGTACCTCCACATCCAGCCTGCTGGTACCCTTGGCTTCTAAAAGGCCTAGGCTCGCTGCTTGACGGAAGTGCTGGGAGAGGTAATTGGAATCACCCGGCACACAAGACTAGTGCCTCCAAGCTCAGTTCAGCGATTTCCTAATAATTCCTGTGGTACACTGGTGCTACATACTAAGTTCCATACGTGAGAGGGTAGCTGAACGCCTTGTCCAAAACCATCTTACTTCTGAGAGTTGAGATCAGCCTCAGTCCCTCACAGTTCCACATTGCCTGCAGAGTGAGTTTCGCAGGTCTTCAGCAGAGACGTTTGCCAGAGGCTTCTGAGACGCAGGGTAACAATGCAGACCTGGAGGATATCCCCAGGTGCAGTCGACTGGTAATCTTGGAACGTCCTGACTCAGAATACTGCTACCTTCTCACTGCCATAGGAATGCAGCTAGTTGACAGCTGGCTTCAAGACATGCTTCCCTGTGAGAGCTGAGGACAGGGCAGAACCCTCCCGCATGCTGCCTGACTGTAGGAGTAGCTGCTAACATCCTTATGTTAGTGGCTGGGAGAGGTTGCGGGAAAAGCATGTGTGAGCACTGGGCCTGAACTCCCGTGTATCTGAGTTGCATACAGCGATTTCCAACGGCTTTCCTCAACCAGAGTGTAGCTAGGTTCCAAATCCCATGTACGAGCGGGTAGCAGACATCTGCCTCCCATGCATACACACTTCTGAGAGTTGAGCTTATGGCCTGTACCTCCACAGCCAGCCTGCTGGTACCCTTGGCTTCTAAAAGGCCTAGGCTCGCTGTTTGACGGAAGTGCTGGGAGAGGTAATTGGAATCTCCCGGCACACAAGACGAGTGCCTCCAAGCTCAATTCACGATTTCCCAGTAATTCTTGTGGTAGACAGGTGATACATACTAAGTTCCATATGTGAGATGGTAGCTGAACGCCTTGTCCAAAAGCATCTTACTACTGAGAGTTGAGCCCACCCTCAGTCCCTCACAGTTCCACACTGCCTGCAGAGTGAGTTTCACACGTCTTCACCAGAGACGATTGCCAGAGGCTTCTGAGTACAAGTTAACAATGCAGACCTGGAGGGTATCTCCAGGTACAGTAGAGTGGTAATCTTGGAACCTCCTGACTCAAAGTACTGCTACCTTCTCACTGCCATAGGAATGCAGCTAGTTGACAGCTGGCTTCAAGACATGCTTCCCTGTGAGAGCTGAGGACAGGGCAGAACCCTCCCGCATCCTGCCTGACTGTAGTAGTAGCTGCTAACATCCTTATGTTAGTGGCTGGGAGAGGTTGCGGGAAAAGCATGGGTGAGCACTGGGCCTGTACTCCCGTGTATCTGAGTTGAATACAGCGATTTCCAATGGCCTTCTTCAATCACAGTGTAGCTAGGTTCCAACTCCCATGTCCGAGTGGGTAGCAGACATCTGCCTCCCATGCATACACACTTCTGAGAGTTGAGCTTATGGCCTGTACCTCCACATCCAGCCTGCTGGTACCCTTGGCTTCTAAAAGGCCAAGGCTCGCTGTATGACAGAAGTGCGGGGAGAGGTAATTGGAATCACCCGGCACACAAGACTAGTGCCTCCAAGCTCAGTTCAGCGATTTCCTAGTAATTCCTGTGGTAGACTGGTGCTACATACTAAGTTCCATACGTGAGAGGGTAGCTGAACGCCTTGTCCAAAACCATCTTACTTCTGAGAGTTGAGCTCAGCCTCAGTCCCTCACAGTTCCACACTGCCTGCAGAGTGAGTTTCGCAGGTCTTCAGCAGAGACGTTTGCCAGAGGCTTCTGAGACGCAGGGTAACAATGCAGACCTGGAGGGTATCCCCAGGTGCAGTCGACTGGTAATCTTGGAACCTCCTGACTCAGAACACTGCTACCTTCTCACTGACATAGGAATGCAGCTAGTTGACAGCTGGCTTCAAGACATGCTTCCCTGTGAGAGCTGAGGACAGGGCAGAACCCTTCCGCATGCTGCCTGACTGTAGGAGTAGCTGCTAACATCCTTATGTTAGTGGCTGTGAGAGGTTGCGGGAAAAGCATGTGTGAGCACTGGGCCTGAACTCCCGTGTATCTGAGTTGAATACAGCGATTTCCAACGGCTTTCCTCAACCAGAGTGTAGCTAGGTTCCAAATCCCATGTACGAGCGGGTAGCAGACATCTGCCTCCCATGCATACACACTTCTGAGAGTTGAGCTTATGGCCTGCACCTCCACAGCCAGCCTGCTGGTACCCTTGGCTTCTAAAAGGCCTAGGCTCGCTGCTTGACGGAAGTGCTGGGAGAGGTAATTGGAATCTCCCGGCACACAAGACGAGTGCCTCCAAGCTCAATTCACGATTTCCCAGTAATTCTTGTGGTAGACAGGTGCTACATACTAAGTTCCATATGTGAGATGGTAGCTGAACGCCTTGTCCAAAAGCATCTTACTTCTGAGAGTTGAGCCCACCCTCAGTCCCTCACAGTTCCACACTGCCTGCAGAGTGAGTTTCACACGTCTTCACCAGAGACGATTGCCAGAGGCTTCTGAGTACAAGTTAACAATGCAGACCTGGAGGGTATCTCCAGGTGCAGTAGAGTGGTAATCTTGGAACCTCCTGACTCAGAGTACTGCTACCTTCTCCTGCCATAGGAATGCAGCTAGTTGACAGCTAGCTTCAAGACATGCTTCCCTGTGAGAGCTGAGGACAGGGCAGAATCCTCCCGCATGCTGCCTGACTGTAGGAGTAGCTGCTAATATCCTTATGTTAGTGGCTGGGAGAGGTTGCGGGAAAAGCATGTGTGAGCACTGGGCCTGAACTCCCGTGTATCTGAGTTGAATACAGCGATTTCCAATGGCCTTCTTCAATCACAGTGTAGCTAGGTTCCAACTCCCATTACCGAGTGGGTAGCACACATCTGCCTCCCATGCATACACACTTCTGAGAGTTGAGCTTATGGCCTGTACCTCCACATCCAGCCTGCTGGTACCCTTGGCTTCTAAAAGGCCTAGGCTCGCTGTTTGACGGAAGTGCTGGGAGAGGTAATTGGAATCACCCGGCACACAAGACTAGTGCCTCCAAGCTCAGTTCAGCGATTTCCTAGTAATTCCTGTGGTAGACTGGTGCTACATACTAAGTTCCATACGTGAGAGGGTAGCTGAACGCCTTGTCCAAAAC
Source organism: Canis lupus baileyi (assembly GCF_048164855.1). Lineage (NCBI taxonomy): Eukaryota > Metazoa > Chordata > Mammalia > Carnivora > Canidae > Canis > Canis lupus. Next base: position 78,520,045 of record NC_132844.1, on the reverse strand, counting down.
CATCTTACCTCTGAGAGTTGAGCTCACCCTCAGTCCCTCACAGTTCCACATGACTGCAGAGTGAGTTTCGCAGGTCTTCAGCAGAGACGTTTGCCAGAGGCTTCTGAGACGCAGGGTAACAATGCAGACCTGGAGGGTATCCCCAGGTGCAGTCGACTGGGAATCTTGGAACCTCCTGACTCAGAATACTGCTACCTTCTCACTGCCATAGGAATGCAGCTAGTTGACAGCTGGCTTCAAGACATGCTTTCCTGTGAGAGCTGAGGACAGGGCAGAACCCTCCCGCATGCTGCCTGACTGTAGGAGTAGCTGCTAACATCCTTATGTTAGTGGCTGGGAGAGGTTGCGGGAAAAGCAGGTGTGAGCACTGGGCCTGAACTCCCGTGTATCTGAGTTGAATACAGCGATTTCCAAAGGCTTTCCTCAACCACAGTGTAGCTAGCTTCCAAATCCCATGTACGAGCGGATAGCAGACATCTGCCTCCCATGCATACACACTTCTGAGATTTGAGCTTATGGCCTGTACCTCCACATCCAGCCTGCTGGTACCCTTGGCTTCTAAAAGGCCTAGGCTCGCTGTTTGACGGAAGTGCTGGGAGAGGTAATTGGAATCTCCCGGCACACAAGACGAGTGCCTCCAAGCTCAATTCACGATTTCCCAGTAACTCTTGTGGTAGACAGGTGCTACATACTAAGTTCCATATGTGAGAAGGTAGCTGAACGCCTTGTCCAAAAGCATCTTACTTCTGAGAGTTGAGCCCACCCTCAGTCCCTCACAGTTCCACACTGCCTGCAGAGTGAGTTTCACGTGTCTTCACCAGAGACGATTGCCAGAGTCTTCTGAGTACAAGTTAACAATGCAGACCTGGAGGGTATCTCCAGGTACAGTAGAGTGGTAATCTTGGAACCTCCTTACTCAGAGTACTGCTACCTTCTCACTGCCATAGGAATGCAGCTAGTTGACAGCTGGCTTCAAGACATGCTTCCCTGTGAGAGCTGAGGACAGGGCAGAACCCTCCCGCATCCTGCCTGACTGTAGTAGTAGCTGCTAACATCCTTATGTTTGTGGCTGGGAGAGGTTGCGGGAAAAGCATGTGTGAGCACTGGGCCTGTACTCCCGTGTATCTGAGTTGAATACAGCGATTTCCAATGGTCTTCTTCAATCACAGTGTAGCTAGGTTCCAACTCCCATGTCCGAGTGGGTAGCAGACATCTGCCTCCCATGCATACACACTTCTGAGAGTTGACCTTATGGCCTGTACCTCCACATCCAGCCTGCTGGTACCCTTGGCTTCTAAAAGGCCAAGGCTCGCTGTTTGACAGAAGTGCTGGGAGAGGTAATTGGAATCACCCGGCACACAAGACTAGTGCCTCCAAGCTCAGTTCAGCGATTTCCTAGTAATTCCTGTGGTAGACTGGTGCTACATACTAAGTTCCATACGTGAGAGGGTAGCTGAACGCCTTGTCCAAAACCATCTTACTTCTGAGAGTTGAGCTCAGCCTCAGTCCCTCACAGTTCCACACTGCCTGCAGAGTGAGTTTCACAGGTCTTCAGCAGAGACGTTTGCCAGAGGCTTCTGAGACGCAGGGTAACAATGCAGACCTGGAGGATATCCCCAGGTGCAGTCGACTGGTAATCTTGGAACCTCCTGACTCAGAATACTGCTCCTTTCTCACTGCCATAGGAATGCAGCTAGTTGACAGCTGCCTTCAAGACATGCTTCCCTGTGAGAGCTGAGGACAGGGCAGAACCCTCCCGCATGCTGCCTGACTGTAGGAGTAGCTGCTAACATCCTTATGTTAGTGGCTGGGAGAGGTTGCGGGAAAAGCATGTGTGAGCACTGGGCCTGAACTCCCGTGTATCTGAGTTGAATACAGCGATTTCCAATGGCCTTCTTCAATCACAGTGTAGCTAGGTTCCAACTCCCATGTCCGAGTGGGTAGCAGACATCTGCCTCCCATGCATACACACTTCTGAGAGTTGACCTTATGGCCTGTACCTCCACATCCAGCCTGCTGGTACCCTTGGCTTCTAAAAGGCCTAGGCTCGCTGTTTGACGGAAGTGCTGGGAGAGGTAATTGGAATCACCCGGCACACAAGACTAGTGCCTCCAAGCTCAGTTCAGCGATTTCCTAGTAATTCCTGTGGTAGACTGGTGCTACATACTAAGTTCCATACGTGAGAGGGTAGCTGAACGCCTTGTCCAAAACCATCTTACTTCTGAGAGTTGAGCTCAGCCTCAGTCCCTCACAGTTCCACACTGCCTGCAGAGTGAGTTTCGCAGGTCTTCAGCAGAGACGTTTGCCAGAGGCTTCTGAGACGCAGGGTAACAATGCAGACCTGGAGGGTATCCCCAGGTGCAGTCGACTGGTAATCTTGGAACCTCCTGACTCAGAATACTGCTACCTTCTCACTGCCATAGGAATGCAGCTAGTTGACAGCTAGCTGGCTTCAGGACTTGCTTCCCTGAGAGAGCTGAGGACAGGGCGGAACCCTCCCGCATGCTGCCTGACTGTAGGAGTAGCTGCTAACATCCTAATGTTAGTGGCTGGGAGAGGTTGCGGGAAAAGCATGTGTGAGCACTGGGCCTGAACTCCCGTGTATCTGAGTTGAATACAGCGATTTCCAACGGCTTCCCTCAACCAGAGTGTAGCTAGGTTCCAAATCCCATGTACGAGCGGGTAGCAGACATCTGCCTCCCATGCATACACACTTCTGAGAGTTGAGCTTATGGCCTGTACCTCCACATCCAGCCTGCTGGTACCCTTGGCTTCTAAAAGGCCTAGGCTCGCTGTTTGACGGAAGTGCTTGGATAGGTAATTGGAATCTCCCGGCACACAAGACGAGTGCCTCCAAGCTCAATTCACGATTTCCCAGTAATTCTTGTGGTAGACAGGTGCTACATACTAAGTTCCATATGTGAGAAGGTAGCTGAACGCCTTGTCCAAAAGCATCTTACTTCTGAGAGTTGAGCTCACCCTCAGTCCCTCACAGTTCCACACTGCCTGCAGAGTGAGTTTCACACGTCTTCACCAGAGACGATTGCCAGAGGCTTCTGAGTACAAGTTAACAATGCAGACCTGGAGGGTATCTCCAGGTGCAGTAGAGTGGTAATCTTGGAACCTCCTGACTCAGAGTACTGCTACCTTCTCAGTGCCATAGGAATGCAGCTAGTTGACAGCTGGCTTCAAGACATGCTTCCCTGTGAGAGCTGAGGACAGGGCATAACCCTCCCGCATCCTGCCTGACTGTAGGAGTAGCTGCTAACATCCTTATGTTAGTGGCTGGGAGAGGTTGCGGGAAAAGCATGTGTGAGCACTGGGCCTGAACTCCCGTGTATCTGAGTTGAATACAGCGATTTCCAGTGGCCTTCTTCAATCACAGTGTAGCTAGGTTCCAACTCCCATGTCCGAGTGGGTAGCAGACATCTGCCTCCCATGCATACACACTTCTGAGAGTTGAGCTTATGGCCTGTACCTCCACATCCAGCCTGCTGGTACCCTTGGCTTCTAAAAGGCTTAGGCTCGCTGTTTGACGGAAGTGCTGGGAGAGGTAATTGGAATCACCCGGCACACAAGACTAGTGCCTCCAAGATGAGTTCAGCGATTTCCTAGTAATTCCTGTGGTAGACTGGTGCTACATACTAAGTTCCATACGTGAGAGGGTAGCTGAACGCCTTGTCCAAAACCATCTTAGTTCTGAGAGTTGAGCTCAGCCTCAGTCCCTCACAGTTCCACACTGCCTGCAGAGTGAGTTTCACACGTCTTCACCAGAGACGATTGCCAGAGTCTTCTGAGTACAAGTTAACAATGCAGACCTGCAGAGTATCTCCAGGTGCAGTAGAGTGGTAATCTTGGAACCTCCTGACTCAGAGTACTGCTACCTTCTCACTGCCATAGGAAAGCAGCTAGTTGACAGTTGGCTTCAAGACATGCTTCCCTGTGAGAGCTGAGGACAGGGCAGAACCCTCCCGCATCCTGCCTGACTGTAGGAGTAGCTGCTAACATCCTTATGTTAGTGGCTGGGAGAGGTTCCGGGAAAAGCATGTGTGAGCACTGGGCCTGAACTCCCGTGTATCTGAGTTGAATACAGCGATTTCCAATGGCCTTCTTCAATCACAGTGTAGCTAGGTTCCAACTCCCATGTCCGAGTGGGTAGCAGACATCTGCCTCCCATGCATACACACTTCTGAGAGTTGACCTTATGGCCTGTACCTCCACATCCAGCCTGCTGGTACCCTTAGCTTCTAAAAGGCCTAGGCTCGCTGTTTGACGGAAGTGCTGGGAGAGGTAATTGGAATCACACGGCACACAAGACTAGTGCCTCCAAGCTCAGTTCAGCGATTTCCTAGTAATTCCTTTGGTAGACTGGTGCTACATACTAAGTTCCATACGTGAGAGGGTAGCTGAACGCCTTGTCCAAAACCATCTTACTTCTGAGAGTTGAGCTCAGCCTCAGTCCCTCACAGTTCCACACTGCCTGCAGAGTGTGTTTCGCAGGTCTTCAGCAGAGACGTTTGCCAGAGGCTTCTGAGACGCAGGGTAACAATGCAGACCTGGAGGGTATCCCCAGGTGCAGTCGACTGGTAATCTTGGAACCTCCTGACTCAGAATACTGCTACCTTCTCACTGCCATAGGAATGCAGCTAGTTGACAGCTAGCTGGCTTCAAGACATGCTTCCCTGAGAGAGCTTAGGACAGGGCAGAACCCTCCCGCATGCTGCCTGACTGTAGGTGTAGCTGCTAACATCCTTATGTTAGTGGCTGGGAGAGGTTGCGGGAAAAGCATGTGTGAGCACTGGGCCTGAACTTCCGTGTATCTGAGTTGAATACAGTGATTTCCAACGGCTTTCCTCAACAGAGTGTAGCTAGATTCCAAATCCCATGTACGAGCGGGTAGCAGACATCTGCCTCCCATGCGTACACACTTCTGAGAGTTGAGCTTATGGCCTGTATCTCCACAGCCAGCCTGCTGGTACCCTTGGCTTCTAAAAGGCCTAGGCTCGCTGTTTGACGGAAGTGCTTGGAGAGGTAATTGGAATCACCCGTCACACAAGACTAGTGCCTCCAAGCTCAGTTCAGCGATTTCCTAGTAATTCCTGTGGTAGACTGGTGCTACATACTAAGTTCCATACGTGAGAGGGTAGCTGAACGCCTTGTCCAAAACCATCTTACTTCTGAGAGTTGAGCACACCCTCAGTCCCTCACACTTCCACACTGCCTGCAGAGTGAGTTTCGCAGGTCTTCAGCAGAGACGTTTGCCAGAGGCTTCTGAGACGCAGGGTAACAATGCAGACCTGGAGGGTATCCCCAGGTGCAGTCGACTGGTAATCTTGGAACCTCCTGACTCAGAATACTGCTACCTTCTCACTGCCATAGGAATGCAGCTAGTTGACAGCTGGCTTCAAGACATGCTTCCCTGTGAGAGCTGAGGACAGGGCAGAACCTTCCCGCATGCTGCCTGACTGTAGGACTAGCTGCTAACATCCTTATGTTAGTGGCTGGGAGAGGTTGCGGGAAAAGCATGTGTGAGCACTGGGCCTGAACTCCCGTGTATCTGAGTTGAATACAGCGATTTCCAACGGCTTTCCTCAACCAGAGAGTAGCTACGTTCCAAATCCCATGTCCTAGTGGGTAGCAGACATCTGCCTCCCATGCATACACACTTCTGAGAGTTGAGCTTATGGCCTGTACCTCCACATCCAGCCTGCTGGTACCGTTGGCTTCTAAAAGGCCTAGGCTCGCAGTTTGACGGAAGTGCTGGGAGAGGTAATTGGAATCTCCCGGCACACAAGACGAGTGCCTCCAAGCTCAATTCACGATTTCCCAGTAATTCTTGTGGTAGACAGGTGCCACATACTAAGTTCCATATGTGAGATGGTAGCTGAACGCCTTGTCCAAAAGCATCTTACTTCTGAGAGTTGAGCCCACCCTCAGTCCCTCACAGTTCCACACTGCCTGCAGAGTGAGTTTCACACGTCTTCACCTGAGACTATTGCCAGAGGCTTCTGAGTACAAGTTAACAATGCAGACCTGGAGGGTATCTCCAGGTGCAGTAGAGTGGTAATCTTGGAACCTCCTGACTCAGAATACTGCTACCTTCTCACTGCCATAGGAATGCAGCTAGTTGTCAGCTGGCTTCAAGACATGCTTCCCTGTGAGAGCTGAGGACAGGGCAGAACCCTCCCGCATGCTGCCTGACTGTAGGAGTAGCTGCTAACATCCTTATGTTAGTGGCTGGGAGAGGTTGCGGGAAAAGCATGTGTGAGCACTGGGCCTGAACTCCCGTGTATCTGAGTTGAATACAGCGATTTCCAACGGCTTTCCTCAACCAGAGTGTAGCTAGGTTCCAAATCCCATGTACGAGCGGGTAGCAGACATCTGCCTCCCATGCATACACACTTCTGAGAGTTGAGCTTATGGCCTGCACCTCCACAGCCAGCCTGCTGGTACCCTTGGCTTCTAAAAGGCCTAGGCTCGCTGCTTGACGGAAGTGCTGGGAGAGGTAATTGGAATCTCCCGGCACACAAGACGAGTGCCTCCAAGCTCAATTCACGATTTCCCAGTAATTCTTGTGGTAGACAGGTGCTACATACTAAGTTCCATATGTGAGATGGTAGCTGAACGCCTTGTCCAAAAGCATCTTACTTCTGAGAGTTGAGCCCACCCTCAGTCCCTCACAGTTCCACACTGCCTGCAGAGTGAGTTTCACACGTCTTCACCAGAGACGATTGCCAGAGGCTTCTGAGTACAAGTTAACAATGCAGACCTGGAGGGTATCTCCAGGTGCAGTAGAGTGGTAATCTTGGAACCTCCTGACTCAGAGTACTGCTACCTTCTCCTGCCATAGGAATGCAGCTAGTTGACAGCTAGCTTCAAGACATGCTTCCCTGTGAGAGCTGAGGACAGGGCAGAATCCTCCCGCATGCTGCCTGACTGTAGGAGTAGCTGCTAATATCCTTATGTTAGTGGCTGGGAGAGGTTGCGGGAAAAGCATGTGTGAGCACTGGGCCTGAACTCCCGTGTATCTGAGTTGAATACAGCGATTTCCAATGGCCTTCTTCAATCACAGTGTAGCTAGGTTCCAACTCCCATTACCGAGTGGGTAGCACACATCTGCCTCCCATGCATACACACTTCTGAGAGTTGAGCTTATGGCCTGTACCTCCACATCCAGCCTGCTGGTACCCTTGGCTTCTAAAAGGCCTAGGCTCGCTGTTTGACGGAAGTGCTGGGAGAGGTAATTGGAATCACCCGGCACACAAGACTAGTGCCTCCAAGCTCAGTTCAGCGATTTCCTAGTAATTCCTGTGGTAGACTGGTGCTACATACTAAGTTCCATACGTGAGAGGATAGCTGAACGCCTTGTCCAAAACCATCTTACCTCTGAGAGTTGAGCTCACCCTCAGTCCCTCACAGTTCCACATGACTGCAGAGTGAGTTTCGCAGGTCTTCAGCAGAGACGTTTGCCAGAGGCTTCTGAGACGCAGGGTAACAATGCAGACCTGGAGGGTATCCCCAGGTGCAGTCGACTGGGAATCTTGGAACCTCCTGACTCAGAATACTGCTACCTTCTCACTGCCATAGGAATGCAGCTAGTTGACAGCTGGCTTCAAGACATGCTTTCCTGTGAGAGCTGAGGACAGGGCAGAACCCTCCCGCATGCTGCCTGACTGTAGGAGTAGCTGCTAACATCCTTATGTTAGTGGCTGGGAGAGGTTGCGGGAAAAGCAGGTGTGAGCACTGGGCCTGAACTCCCGTGTATCTGAGTTGAATACAGCGATTTCCAAAGGCTTTCCTCAACCACAGTGTAGCTAGGTTCCAAATCCCATGTACGAGCGGATAGCAGACATCTGCCTCCCATGCATACACACTTCTGAGATTTGAGCTTATGGCCTGTACCTCCACATCCAGCCTGCTGGTACCCTTGGCTTCTAAAAGGCCTAGGCTCGCTGTTTGACGGAAGTGCTGGGAGAGGTAATTGGAATCTCCCGGCACACAAGACGAGTGCCTCCAAGCTCAATTCACGATTTCCCAGTAACTCTTGTGGTAGACAGGTGCTACATACTAAGTTCCATATGTGAGAAGGTAGCTGAACGCCTTGTCCAAAAGCATCTTACTTCTGAGAGTTGAGCCCACCCTCAGTCCCTCACAGTTCCACACTGCCTGCAGAGTGAGTTTCACGTGTCTTCACCAGAGACGATTGCCAGAGTCTTCTGAGTACAAGTTAACAATGCAGACCTGGAGGGTATCTCCAGGTACAGTAGAGTGGTAATCTTGGAACCTCCTTACTCAGAGTACTGCTACCTTCTCACTGCCATAGGAATGCAGCTAGTTGACAGCTGGCTTCAAGACATGCTTCCCTGTGAGAGCTGAGGACAGGGCAGAACCCTCCCGCATCCTGCCTGACTGTAGTAGTAGCTGCTAACATCCTTATGTTTGTGGCTGGGAGAGGTTGCGGGAAAAGCATGTGTGAGCACTGGGCCTGTACTCCCGTGTATCTGAGTTGAATACAGCGATTTCCAATGGTCTTCTTCAATCACAGTGTAGCTAGGTTCCAACTCCCATGTCCGAGTGGGTAGCAGACATCTGCCTCCCATGCATACACACTTCTGAGAGTTGACCTTATGGCCTGTACCTCCACATCCAGCCTGCTGGTACCCTTGGCTTCTAAAAGGCCAAGGCTCGCTGTTTGACAGAAGTGCTGGGAGAGGTAATTGGAATCACCCGGCACACAAGACTAGTGCCTCCAAGCTCAGTTCAGCGATTTCCTAGTAATTCCTGTGGTAGACTGGTGCTACATACTAAGTTCCATACGTGAGAGGGTAGCTGAACGCCTTGTCCAAAACCATCTTACTTCTGAGAGTTGAGCTCAGCCTCAGTCCCTCACAGTTCCACACTGCCTGCAGAGTGAGTTTCACAGGTCTTCAGCAGAGACGTTTGCCAGAGGCTTCTGAGACGCAGGGTAACAATGCAGACCTGGAGGGTATCCCCAGGTGCAGTCGACTGGTAATCTTGGAACCTCCTGACTCAGAATACTGCTCCTTTCTCACTGCCATAGGAATGCAGCTAGTTGACAGCTGCCTTCAAGACATGCTTCCCTGTGAGAGCTGAGGACAGGGCAGAACCCTCCCGCATGCTGCCTGACTGTAGGAGTAGCTGCTAACATCCTTATGTTAGTGGCTGGGAGAGGTTGCGGGAAAAGCATGTGTGAGCACTGGGCCTGAACTCCCGTGTATCTGAGTTGAATACAGCGATTTCCAATGGCCTTCTTCAATCACAGTGTAGCTAGGTTCCAACTCCCATGTCCGAGTGGGTAGCAGACATCTGCCTCCCATGCATACACACTTCTGAGAGTTGACCTTATGGCCTGTACCTCCACATCCAGCCTGCTGGTACCCTTGGCTTCTAAAAGGCCTATCCTCGCTGTTTGACGGAAGTGCTGGGAGAGGTAATTGGAATCACCCGGCACACAAGACTAGTGCCTCCAAGCTCAGTTCAGCGATTTCCTAGTAATTCCTGTGGTAGACTGGTGCTACATACTAAGTTCCATACGTGAGAGGGTAGCTGAACGCCTTGTCCAAAACCATCTTACTTCTGAGAGTTGAGCTCAGCCTCAGTCCCTCACAGTTCCACACTGCCTGCAGAGTGAGTTTCGCAGGTCTTCAGCAGAGACGTTTGCCAGAGGCTTCTGAGACGCAGGGTAACAATGCAGACCTGGAGGGTATCCCCAGGTGCAGTCGACTGGTAATCTTGGAACCTCCTGACTCAGAATACTGCTACCTTCTCACTGCCATAGGAATGCAGCTAGTTGACAGCTAGCTGGCTTCAGGACTTGCTTCCCTGAGAGAGCTGAGGACAGGGCGGAACCCTCCCGCATGCTGCCTGACTGTAGGAGTAGCTGCTAACATCCTAATGTTAGTGGCTGGGAGAGGTTGCGGGAAAAGCATGTGTGAGCACTGGGCCTGAACTTCCGTGTATCTGAGTTGAATACAGCGATTTCCAACGGCTTCCCTCAACCAGAGTGTAGCTAGGTTCCAAATCCCATGTACGAGCGGGTAGCAGACATCTGCCTCCCATGCATACACACTTCTGAGAGTTGAGCTTATGGCCTGTACCTCCACATCCAGCCTGCTGGTACCCTTGGCTTCTAAAAGGCCTAGGCTCGCTGTTTGACGGAAGTGCTGGGATAGGTAATTGGAATCTCCCGGCACACAAGACGAGTGCCTCCAAGCTCAATTCACGATTTCCCAGTAATTCTTGTGGTAGACAGGTGCTACATACTAAGTTCCATATGTGAGAAGGTAGCTGAACGCCTTGTCCAAAAGCATCTTACTTCTGAGAGTTGAGCTCACCCTCAGTCCCTCACAGTTCCACACTGCCTGCAGAGTGAGTTTCACACGTCTTCACCAGAGACCATTGCCAGAGGCTTCTGAGTACAAGTTAACAATGCAGACCTGGAGGGTATCTCCAGGTGCAGTAGAGTGGTAATCTTGGAACCTCCTGACTCAGAGTACTGCTACCTTCTCAGTGCCATAGGAATGCAGCTAGTTGACAGCTGGCTTCAAGACATGCTTCCCTGTGAGAGCTGAGGACAGGGCATAACCCTCCCGCATCCTGCCTGACTGTAGGAGTAGCTGCTAACATCCTTATGTTAGTGGCTGGGAGAGGTTGCGGGAAAAGCATGTGTGAGCACTGGGCCTGAACTCCCGTGTATCTGAGTTGAATACAGCGATTTCCAGTGGCCTTCTTCAATCACAGTGTAGCTAGGTTCCAACTCCCATGTCCGAGTGGGTAGCAGACATCTGCCTCCCATGCATACACACTTCTGAGAGTTGAGCTTATGGCCTGTACCTCCACATCCAGCCTGCTGGTACCCTTGGCTTCTAAAAGGCTTAGGCTCGCTGTTTGACGGAAGTGCTGGGAGAGGTAATTGGAATCACCCGGCACACAAGACTAGTGCCTCCAAGATGAGTTCAGCGATTTCCTAGTAATTCCTGTGGTAGACTGGTGCTACATACTAAGTTCCATACGTGAGAGGGTAGCTGAACGCCTTGTCCAAAACCATCTTAGTTCTGAGAGTTGAGCTCAGCCTCAGTCCCTCACAGTTCCACACTGCCTGCAGAGTGAGTTTCACACGTCTTCACCAGAGACGATTGCCAGAGTCTTCTGAGTACAAGTTAACAATGCAGACCTGCAGAGTATCTCCAGGTGCAGTAGAGTGGTAATCTTGGAACCTCCTGACTCAGAGTACTGCTACCTTCTCACTGCCATAGGAAAGCAGCTAGTTGACAGTTGGCTTCAAGACATGCTTCCCTGTGAGAGCTGAGGACAGGGCAGAACCCTCCCGCATCCTGCCTGACTGTAGGAGTAGCTGCTAACATCCTTATGTTAGTGGCTGGGAGAGGTTCCGGGAAAAGCATGTGTGAGCACTGGGCCTGAACTCCCGTGTATCTGAGTTGAATACAGCGATTTCCAATGGCCTTCTTCAATCACAGTGTAGCTAGGTTCCAACTCCCATGTCCGAGTGGGTAGCAGACATCTGCCTCCCATGCATACACACTTCTGAGAGTTGAGCTTATGGCCTGTACCTCCACATCCAGCCTGCTGGTACCCTTGGCTTCTAAAAGGCCTAGGCTCGCTGTTTGACGGAAGTGCTGGGAGAGGTAATTGGAATCACCCGGCACACAAGACTAGTGCCTCCAAGCTCAGTTCAGCGATTTCCTAGTAATTCCTTTGGTAGACTGGTGCTACATACTAAGTTCCATACGTGAGAGGGTAGCTGAACGCCTTGTCCAAAACCATCTTACTTCTGAGAGTTGAGCTCAGCCTCAGTCCCTCACAGTTCCACACTGCCTGCAGAGTGTGTTTCGCAGGTCTTCAGCAGAGACGTTTGCCAGAGGCTTCTGAGACGCAGGGTAACAATGCAGACCTGGAGGGTATCCCCAGGTGCAGTCGACTGGTAATCTTGGAACCTCCTGACTCAGAATACTGCTACCTTCTCACTGCCATAGGAATGCAGCTAGTTGACAGCTGGCTTCAAGACATGCTTCCCTGTGAGAGCTGAGGACAGGGCAGAACCTTCCCGCATGCTGCCTGACTGTAGGACTAGCTGCTAACATCTTTATGTTAGTGGCTGGGAGAGGTTGCGGGAAAAGCATGTGTGAGCACTGGGCCTGAACTCCCGTGTATCTGAGTTGAATACAGCGATTTCCAACGGCTTTCCTCAACCAGAGAGTAGCTACGTTCCAAATCCCATGTCCTAGTGGGTAGCAGACATCTGCCTCCCATGCATACACACTTCTGAGAGTTGAGCTTATGGCCTGTACCTCCACATCCAGCCTGCTGGTACCGTTGGCTTCTAAAAGGCCTAGGCTCGCAGTTTGACGGAAGTGCTGGGAGAGGTAATTGGAATCTCCCGGCACACAAGACGAGTGCCTCCAAGCTCAATTCACGATTTCCCAGTAATTCTTGTGGTAGACAGGTGCCACATACTAAGTTCCATATGTGAGATGGTAGCTGAACGCCTTGTCCAAAAGCATCTTACTTCTGAGAGTTGAGCCCACCCTCAGTCCCTCACAGTTCCACACTGCCTGCAGAGTGAGTTTCACACGTCTTCACCAGAGACTATTGCCAGAGGCTTCTGAGTACAAGTTAACAATGCAGACCTGGAGGGTATCTCCAGGTGCAGTAGAGTGGTAATCTTGGAACCTGCTGACTCAGAATACTGCTACCTTCTCACTGCCATAGGAATGCAGCTAGTTGACAGCTGGCTTCAAGACATGCTTCCCTGTGAGAGCTGAGGACAGGGCAGAACCCTCCCGCATCCTGCCTGACTGTAGGAGTAGCTGCTAACATCCTTATGTTAGTGGCTGGGAGAGGTTCCGGGAAAAGCATGTGTGAGCACTGGGCCTGAACTCCCGTGTATCTGAGTTGAATGCAGCGATTTCCAATGGCCTTCTTCAATCACAGTGTAGCTAGGTTCCAACTCCCATGTCCGAGGGGGTAGCAGACATCTGCCTCCCATGCATACACACTTCTGAGAGTTGAGCTTATGGCCTGTACCTCCACATCCAGCCTGCTGGTACCCTTGGCTTCTAAAAGGCCTAGGCTCGCTGTTTGACGGAAGTGCTGAGAGAGGTAATTGGAATCACCCGGCACACAACACGAGTGCCTCCAAGCTCAGTTCAGCGATTTCCTAGTAATTCCTGTGGTAGACTGGTGCTACATACTAAGTTCCATACGTGAGAGGGTAGCTGAACGCCTTGTCCAAAACCATCTTACTTCTGAGAGTTGAGCTCAGCCTCAGTCCCTCACAGTTCCACACTGCCTGCAGAGTGAGTTTCGCAGGTCTTCAGCAGAGACGTTTGCCAGAGGCTTCTGAGACGCAGGGTAACAATGCAGACCTGGAGGGTATCCCCAGGTGCAGTCGACTGGTAATCTTGGAACCTCCTGACTCAGAATACTGCTACCTTCTCACAGCCATAGGAATGCAGCTGGTTGACAGCTGGCTTCAAGACATGATTCCCTGTGAGAGCTGAGGACAGGGCAGATCCCTCCCGCATGCTGCCTGACTGTAGGAGTAACTGCTAACATCCTTATGTTAGTGGCTGGCAGAGGTTGCGGGAAAAGCATGTGTGAGCACTGGGCCTGAACTCCCGTGTATCTGATTTGAATACAGCGATTTCCAACGGCTTTCCTCAACCAGAGTGTAGCTACGTTCCAAATCCCAAGTACGAGCGGGTAGCAGACATCTGCCTCCCATGCATACACACTTCTGAGAGTTGAGCTTATGGCCTGTACCTCCACATCCAGCCTGCTGGTACCGTTGGCTTCTAAAAGGCCTAGGCTCGCTGTTTGACGGAAGTGCTGGGAGAGGTAATTGGAATCTCTCGGCACACAAGACGAGTGCCTCCAAGCTCAATTCACGATTTCCCAGTAATTCTTGTGGTAGACAGGTGCCACATACTAAGTTCCATATGTGAGATGGTAGCTGAACGCCTTGTCCAAAAGCATTTTACTTCTGAGAGTTGAGCCCACCCTCAGTCCCTCACAGTTCCACACTGCCTGCAGAGTGAGTTTCACACGTCTTCACCAGAGACGATTGCCAGAGGCTTCTGAGTACAAGTTAACAATGCAGACCTGGAGGGTATCTCCAGGTGCAGTAGAGTGGTAATCTTGGAACCTCCTGACTCAGAGTACTGCTACCTTCTCACTGCCATAGGAATGCAGCTAGTTGACAGCTGGCTTCAAGACATGCTTCCCTGTGAGAGCTGAGGACAGGGCAGAACCCTCCCGCATCCTGCCTGACTGTAGGAGTAGCTGCTAACATCCTTATGTTAGTGGCTGGGAGAGGTTGCGGGAAAAGCATGTGTGAGCACTGGGCCTGAACTCCCATGTATCTGAGTTGAATACAGCGATTTCCAATGGCCTTCTTCAATCACAGTGTAGCTAGGTTCCAACTCCCATGTCAGAGTGGGTAGCAGACATCTGCCTCCCATGCATACACACTTCTGAGAGTTGAGCTTATGGCCTGTACCTCCACATCCAGCCTGCTGGTACCCTTGGCTTCTAAAAGGCCAAGGCTCGCTGTTTGACGGAAGTGCTGGGAGAGGTAATTGGAATCACCCGGCACACAAGACTAGTGCCTCCAAGCTCAGTTCAGCGATTTCCTAGTAATTCCTGTGGTAGACTGGTGCTACATACTAAGTTCCATACGTGAGAGGGTAGCGGAACGCCTTGTCCAAAACCATCTTACTTCTGAGAGTTGAGCTCAGCCTCAGTCCCTCACAGTTCCACACTGCCTGCAGAGTGAGTTTCACAGGTCTTCAGCAGAGACGTTTGCCAGAGGCTTCTGAGACGCAGGGTAACAATGCAGACCTGGAGGGTATCCCCAGGTGCAGTCGACTGGTAATCTTGGAACCTCCTGACTCAGAATACTGCTACCTTCTCACTGCCATAGGAATGCAGCTAGTTGACAGCTGGCTTCAAGACATGCTTCCCTGTGAGAGCTGAGGACAGGGCAGAACCCTCCCGCATGCTGCCTGACTGTAGGAGTAGCTGCTAACATCCTAATGTTAGTGGCTGGGAGAGGTTGCGGGAAAAGCATGTGTGAGCACTGGGCCTGAACTCCCGTGTATCTGAGTTGAATACAGCGATTTCCAATGGCCTTCTTCAATCACAGTGTAGCTAGGTTCCAACTCCCATGTCCGAGTGGGTAGCAGACATCTGCCTCCCATGCATACACACTTCTGAGAGTTGACCTTATGGCCTGTACCTCCACATCCAGCCTGCTGGTACCCTTGGCTTCTTAAAGGCCTAGGCTCGCTGTTTGACGGAAGTGCTGGGAGAGGTAATTGGAATCACCCGGCACACAAGACTAGTGCCTCCAAGCTCAGTTCAGCGATTTCCTAGTAATTCCTGTGGTAGACTGGTGCTACATACTAAGTTCCATACGTGAGAGGGTAGCTGAACGCCTTGTCCAAAACCATCTTACTTCTGAGAGTTGAGCTCAGCCTCAGTCCCTCACAGTTCCACACTGCCTGCAGAGTGAGTTTCGCAGGTCTTCAGCAGAGACGTTTGCCAGAGGCTTCTGAGACGCAGGGTAACAATGCAGACCTGGAGGGTATCCCCAGGTGCAGTCGACTGGTAATCTTGGAACCTCCTGACTCAGAATACTGCTACCTTCTCACTGCCATAGGAATGCAGCTAGTTGACAGCTAGCTGGCTTCAGGACTTGCTTCCCTGAGAGAGCTGAGGACAGGGCGGAACCCTCCCGCATGCTGCCTGACTGTAGGAGTAGCTGCTAACATCCTAATGTTAGTGGCTGGGAGAGGTTGCGGGAAAAGCATGTGTGAGCACTGGGCCTGAACTCCCGTGTATCTGAGTTGAATACAGCGATTTCCAACGGCTTCCCTCAACCAGAGTGTAGCTAGGTTCCAAATCCCATGTACGAGCGGGTAGCAGACATCTGCCTCACATGCATACACACTTCTGAGAGTTGAGCTTATGGCCTGTACCTCCACATCCAGCCTGCTGGTACCCTTGGCTTCTAAAAGGCCTAGGCTCGCTGTTTGACGGAAGTGCTGGGATAGGTAATTGGAATCTCCCGGCACACAAGACGAGTGCCTCCAAGCTCAATTCACGATTTCCCAGTAATTCTTGTGGTAGACAGGTGCTACATACTAAGTTCCATATGTGAGAAGGTAGCTGAACGCCTTGTCCAAAAGCATCTTACTTCTGAGAGTTGAGCTCACCCTCAGTCCCTCACAGTTCCACACTGCCTGCAGAGTGAGTTTCACACGTCTTCACCAGAGACCATTGCCAGAGGCTTCTGAGTACAAGTTAACAATGCAGACCTGGAGGGTATCTCCAGGTGCAGTAGAGTGGTAATCTTGGAACCTCCTGACTCAGAGTACTGCTACCTTCTCAGTGCCATAGGAATGCAGCTAGTTGACAGCTGGCTTCAAGACATGCTTCCCTGTGAGAGCTGAGGACAGGGCATAACCCTCCCGCATCCTGCCTGACTGTAGGAGTAGCTGCTAACATCCTTATGTTAGTGGCTGGGAGAGGTTGCGGGAAAAGCATGTGTGAGCACTGGGCCTGAACTCCCGTGTATCTGAGTTGAATACAGCGATTTCCAGTGGCCTTCTTCAATCACAGTGTAGCTAGGTTCCAACTCCCATGTCCGAGTGGGTAGCAGACATCTGCCTCCCATGCATACACACTTCTGAGAGTTGAGCTTATGGCCTGTACCTCCACATCCAGCCTGCTGGTACCCTTGGCTTCTAAAAGGCTTAGGCTCGCTGTTTGACGGAAGTGCTGGGAGAGGTAATTGGAATCACCCGGCACACAAGACTAGTGCCTCCAAGATGAGTTCAGCGATTTCCTAGTAATTCCTGTGGTAGACTGGTGCTACATGCTAAGTTCCATACGTGAGAGGGTAGCTGAACGCCTTGTCCAAAACCATCTTAGTTCTGAGAGTTGAGCTCAGCCTCAGTCCCTCACAGTTCCACACTGCCTGCAGAGTGAGTTTCACACGTCTTCACCAGAGACGATTGCCAGAGTCTTCTGAGTACAAGTTAACAATGCAGACCTGCAGAGTATCTCCAGGTGCAGTAGAGTGGTAATCTTGGAACCTCCTGACTCAGAGTACTGCTACCTTCTCACTGCCATAGGAAAGCAGCTAGTTGACAGTTGGCTTCAAGACATGCTTCCCTGTGAGAGCTGAGTACAGGGCAGAACCCTCCCGCATCCTGCCTGACTGTAGGAGTAGCTGCTAACATCCTTATGTTAGTGGCTGGGAGAGGTTCCGGGAAAAGCATGTGTGAGCACTGGGCCTGAACTCCCGTGTATCTGAGTTGAATACAGCGATTTCCAATGGCCTTCTTCAATCACAGTGTAGCTAGGTTCCAACTCCCATGTCCGAGTGGGTAGCAGACATCTGCCTCCCATGCATACACACTTCTGAGAGTTGAGCTTATGGCCTGTACCTCCACATCCAGCCTGCTGGTACCCTTGGCTTCTAAAAGGCCTAGGCTCGCTGTTTGACGGAAGTGCTGGGAGAGGTAATTGGAATCACCCGGCACACAAGACTAGTGCCTCCAAGCTCAGTTCAGCGATTTCCTAGTAATTCCTTTGGTAGACTGGTGCTACATACTAAGTTCCATACGTGAGAGGGTAGCTGAATGCCTTGTCCAAAACCATCTTACTTCTGAGAGTTGAGCTCAGCCTCAGTCCCTCACAGTTCCACACTGCCTGCAGAGTGTGTTTCGCAGGTCTTCAGCAGAGACGTTTGCCAGAGGCTTCTGAGACGCAGGGTAACAATGCAGACCTGGAGGGTATCCCCAGGTGCAGTCGACTGGTAATCTTGGAACCTCCTGACTCAGAATACTGCTACCTTCTCACTGCCATAGGAATGCAGCTAGTTGACAGCTAGCTGGCTTCAAGACATGCTTCCCTGAGAGAGCTTAGGACAGGGCAGAACCCTCCCGCATGCTGCCTGACTGTAGGTGTAGCTGCTAACATCCTTATGTTAGTGGCTGGGAGAGGTTGCGGGAAAAGCATGTGTGAGCACTGGGCCTGAACTTCCGTGTATCTGAGTTGAATACAGTGATTTCCAACGGCTTTCCTCAACAGAGTGTAGCTAGATTCCAAATCCCATGTACGAGCGGGTAGCAGACATCTGCCTCCCATGCGTACACACTTCTGAGAGTTGAGCTTATGGCCTGTATCTCCACAGCCAGCCTGCTGGTACCCTTGGCTTCTAAAAGGCCTAGGCTCGCTGTTTGACGGAAGTGCTGGGAGAGGTAATTGGAATCACCCGTCACACAAGACTAGTGCCTCCAAGCTCAGTTCAGCGATTTCCTAGTAATTCCTGTGGTAGACTGGTGCTACATACTAAGTTCCATACGTGAGAGGGTAGCTGAACGCCTTGTCCAAAACCATCTTACTTCTGAGAGTTGAGCACACCCTCAGTCCCTCACACTTCCACACTGCCTGCAGAGTGAGTTTCGCAGGTCTTCAGCAGAGACGTTTGCCAGAGGCTTCTGAGACGCAGGGTAACAATGCAGACCTGGAGGGTATCCCCAGGTGCAGTCGACTGGGAATCTTGGAACCTCCTGACTCAGAATACTGCTACCTTCTCACTGCCATAGGAATGCAGCTAGTTGACAGCTGGCTTCAAGACATGCTTCCCTGTGAGAGCTGAGGACAGGGCAGAACCCTCCCGCATGCTGCCTGACTGTAGGAGTAGCTGCTAACATCCTTATGTTAGTGGCTGGGAGAGGTTGCGGGAAAAGCATGTGTGAGCACTGGGCCTGAACTCCCGTGTATCTGAGTTGAATACAGCGATTTCCAACGGCTTTCCTCAACCAGAGTGTAGCTAGGTTCCAACTCCCATGTCCGAGTGGGTAGCAGACATCTGCCTCCCATGCATACACACTTCTGAGAGTTGAGCTTATGGCCTGTACCTCCACATCCAGCCTGCTGGTACCCTTGGCTTCTAAAAGGCCTAGGCTCGCTGTTTGACGGAAGTGCTGGGAGAGGTAAATGGAATCACCCGGCACACAAGACTAGTGCCTCCAAGCTCAGTTCAGCGATTTCCTAGTAATTCCTGTGGTAGACTGGTGCTACATACTAAGTTCCATACGTGAGAGGGTAGCTGAACGCCTTGTCCAAAACCATCTTACTTCTGAGAGTTGAGCTCACCCTCAGTCCCTCACAGTTCCACACTGCCTGCAGAGTGAGTTTCGCAGGTCTTCAGCAGAGACGTTTGCCAGAGGCTTCTGAGACACAGGGTAACAATGCAGACCTGGAGGGTATCCCCAGGTGCAGTCGACTGGTAATCTTGGAACCTCCTGACTCAGAATACTGCTACCTTCTCACTGCCATAGGAATGCAGCTAGTTGACAGCTGGCTTCAAGACATGCTTCCCTGTGAGAGCTGAGGACAGGGCAGAACCTTCCCGCATGCTGCCTGACTGTAGGACTAGCTGCTAACATCCTTATGTTAGTGGCTGGGAGAGGTTGCGGGAAAAGCATGTGTGAGCACTGGGCCTGAACTCCCGTGTATCTGAGTTGAATACAGCGATTTCCAACGGCTTTCCTCAACCAGAGAGTAGCTACGTTCCAAATCCCATGTCCTAGTGGGTAGCAGACATCTGCCTCCCATGCATACACACTTCTGAGAGTTGAGCTTATGGCCTGTACCTCCACATCCAGCCTGCTGGTACCGTTGGCTTCTAAAAGGCCTAGGCTCGCAGTTTGACGGAAGTGCTGGGAGAGGTAATTGGAATCTCCCGGCACACAAGACGAGTGCCTCCAAGCTCAATTCACGATTTCCCAGTAATTCTTGTGGTAGACAGGTGCCACATACTAAGTTCCATATGTGAGATGGTAGCTGAACGCCTTGTCCAAAAGCATCTTACTTCTGAGAGTTGAGCCCACCCTCAGTCCCTCACAGTTCCACACTGCCTGCAGAGTGAGTTTCACACGTCTTCACCAGAGACTATTGCCAGAGGCTTCTGAGTACAAGTTAACAATGCAGACCTGGAGGGTATCTCCAGGTGCAGTAGAGTGGTAATCTTGGAACCTCCTGACTCAGAATACTGCTACCTTCTCACTGCCATAGGAATGCAGCTAGTTGACAGCTGGCTTCAAGACATGCTTCCCTGTGAGAGCTGAGGACAGGGCAGAACCCTCCCGCATGCTGCCTGACTGTAGGAGTAGCTGCTAACATCCTTATGTTAGTGGCTGGGAGAGGTTGCGGGAAAAGCATGTGTGAGCACTGGGCCTGAACTCCCGTGTATCTGAGTTGAATACAGCGATTTCCAATGGCCTTCTTCAATCACAGTGTAGCTAGGTTCCAACTCCCATGTCCGAGGGGGTAGCAGACATCTGCCTCCCATGCATACACACTTCTGAGAGTTGAGCTTATGGCCTGTACCTCCACATCCAGCCTGCTGGTACCCTTGGCTTCTAAAAGGCCTAGGCTCGCTGTTTGACGGAAGTGCTGAGAGAGGTAATTGGAATCACCCGGCACACAACACGAGTGCCTCCAAGCTCAGTTCAGCGATTTCCTAGTAATTCCTGTGGTAGACTGGTGCTACATACTAAGTTCCATACGTGAGAGGGTAGCTGAACGCCTTGTCCAAAACCATCTTACTTCTGAGAGTTGAGGTCAGCCTCAGTCCCTCACAGTTCCACACTGCCTGCAGAGTGAGTTTCGCAGGTCTTCAGCAGAGACGTTTGCCAGAGGCTTCTGAGACGCAGGGTAACAATGCAGACCTGGAGGGTATCCCCAGGTGCAGTCGACTGGTAATCTTGGAACCTCCTGACTCAGAATACTGCTACCTTCTCACAGCCATAGGAATGCAGCTGGTTGACAGCTGGCTTCAAGACATGATTCCCTGTGAGAGCTGAGGACAGGGCAGATCCCTCCCGCATGCTGCCTGACTGTAGGAGTAACTGCTAACATCCTTATGTTAGTGGCTGGGAGATGTTGCGGGAAAAGCATGTGTGAGCACTGGGCCTGAACTCCCGTGTATCTGATTTGAATACAGCGATTTCCAACGGCTTTCCTCAACCAGAGTGTAGCTACGTTCCAAATCCCAAGTACGAGCGGGTAGCAGACATCTGCCTCCCATGCATACACACTTCTGAGAGTTGAGCTTATGGCCTGTACCTCCACATCCAGCCTGCTGGTACCGTTGGCTTCTAAAAGGCCTAGGCTCGCTGTTTGACGGAAGTGCTGGGAGAGGTAATTGGAATCTCTCGGCACACAAGACGAGTGCCTCCAAGCTCAATTCACGATTTCCCAGTAATTCTTGTGGTAGACAGGTGCCACATACTAAGTTCCATATGTGAGATGGTAGCTGAACGCCTTGTCCAAAAGCATTTTACTTCTGAGAGTTGAGCCCACCCTCAGTCCCTCACAGTTCCACACTGCCTGCAGAGTGAGTTTCACACGTCTTCACCAGAGACGATTGCCAGAGGCTTCTGAGTACAAGTTAACAATGCAGACCTGGAGGGTATCTCCAGGTGCAGTAGAGTGGTAATCTTGGAACCTCCTGACTCAGAGTACTGCTACCTTCTCACTGCCATAGGAATGCAGCTAGTTGACAGCTGGCTTCAAGACATGCTTCCCTGTGAGAGCTGAGGACAGGGCAGAACCCTCCCGCATCCTGCCTGACTGTAGGAGTAGCTGCTAACATCCTTATGTTAGTGGCTGGGAGAGGTTGCGGGAAAAGCATGTGTGAGCACTGGGCCTGTACTCCCGTGTATCTGAGTTGAATACAGCGATTTCCAATGGCCTTCTTCAATCACAGTGTAGCTAGGTTCCAACTCCCATGTCAGAGTGGGTAGCAGACATCTGCCTCCCATGCATACACACTTCTGAGAGTTGAGCTTATGGCCTGTACCTCCACATCCAGCCTGCTGGTACCCTTGGCTTCTAAAAGGCCTAGGCTCGCTGTTTGACGGAAGTGCTGGGAGAGGTTATTGTAATCACCCGGCACACAAGACTAGTGCCTCCAAGCTCAGTTCAGCGATTTCCTAGTAATTCATGTGGTAGACTGGTGCTACATACTAAGTTCCATACGTGAGAGGGTAGCTGAACGCCTTGTCCAAAACCATCTTACTTCTGAGAGTTGAGCTCAGCCTCAGTCCCTCACAGTTCCACACTGCCTGCAGAGTGAGTTTCGCAGGTCTTCAGCAGAGACGTTTGCCAGAGGCTTCTGAGACGAAGGGTAACAATGCAGACCTGGAGGGTATCCCCAGGTGCAGTCGACTGGTAATCTTGGAACCTCCTGACTCAGAATACTGCTACCTTCTCACTGACATAGGAATGCAGCTAGTTGACAGCTGGCTTCAAGACATGCTTCCCTGTGAGAGCTGAGGACAGGGCAGAACCCTCGCGCATGCTGCCTGACTGTAGGAGTAGCTGCTAACATCCTAATGTTAGTGGCTGGAAGAGGTTGCGGGAAAAGCATGGGTGAGCACTGGGCATGAACTCCCGTGTATCTGAGTTGAATACAGCGATTTCCAATGGCCTTCTTCAATCACAGTGTAGCTAGGTTCCAACTCCCATGTCCGAGTGGGTAGCAGACATCTGCCTCCCATGCATACACACTTCTGAGAGTTGAGCTTATGGCCTGTACCTCCACATCCAGCCTGCTGGTACCCTTGGCTTCTAAAAGGCCTAGGCTCGCTGTTTGACGGAAGTGCTGGGAGAGGTAATTGGAATCACCCGGCAAAGAAGACTAGTGCCTCCAAGTTCAGTTCAGAGATTTCCTAGTAATTCCTGTGGTAGACTGGTGCTACATACTAAGTTCCATACGTGAGAGGGTAGCTGAACGCCTTGTCCAAAACCATCTTACTTCTGAGAGTTGAGCTCAGCCTCAGTCCCTCACAGTTTCACACTTCCTGCAGAGTGAGTTTCGCAGGTCTTCAGCAGAGACGTTTGCCAGAGGCTTCTGAGACGCAGGGTAACAATGCAGACCTGGAGGGTATCCCCAGGTGCAGTCGACTGGTAATCTTGGAACCTCCTGACTCAGAATACTGCTACCTTCTCACTGCCATAGGAATGCAGCTAGTTGACAGCTGGCTTCAAGACATGCTTTCCTGTGAGAGCTGAGGACAGGGCAGAACCCTCCCGCATGCTGCCTGACTGTAGGAGTAGCTGCTAACATCCTTATGTTAGTGGCTGGGAGAGGTAGCGGGAAAAGCATGTGTGAGCACTGGGCCTGAACTCCCGTGTATCTGAGTTGAATACAGCGATTTCCAACGGCTTTCCTCAACCAGAGTGTAGCTAGGTTCCAAATCCCATGTACGAGCGGGTAGCAGACATCTGCCTCCCATGCATACACACTTCTGAGAGTTCAGCTTATGGCCTGTACCTCCACATCCAGCCTGCTGGTACACTTGGCTTCTAAAAGGCCTAGGCTCGCTGTTTGACGGAAGTGCTGGGAGAGGTAATTGGAATCTCCCGGCACACAAGACGAGTGCCTCCAAGCTCAATTCACGATTTCCCAGTAATTCTTGTGGTAGACAGGTGCTACATACTAAGTTCCATACGTGAGAGGGTAGCTGAACGCCTTGTCCAAAACCATCTTACTTCGGAGAGTTGAGCTCAGCCTCAGTCCCTCACAGTTCCACACTGCCTGCAGAGTGAGTTTCGCAGGTCTTCAGCAGAGACGTTTGCCAGAGGTTTCTGAGACGCAGGGTAACAATGCAGACCTGGAGGGTATCCCCAGGTGCAGTAGACTGGTAATCTTGGAACCTCCTGACTCAGAATACTGCTACCTTCTCACTGCCATAGGAATGCAGCTAGTTGACAGCTGGCTTCAAGACATGCTTCCCTGTGAGAGCTGAGGACAGGGCAGAACCCTCGCGCATGCTGCCTGACTGTAGGAGTAGCTGCTAACATCCTAATGTTAGTGGCTGGGAGAGGTTGCGGGAAAAGCATGGGTGAGCACTGGGCATGAACTCCCGTGTATCTGAGTTGAATACAGCGATTTCCAATGGCCTTCTTCAATCACAGTGTAGCTAGGTTCCAACTCCCATGTCCGAGTGGGTAGCAGACATCTGCCTCCCATGCATACACACTTCTGAGAGTTGAGCTTATGGCCTGTACCTCCACATCCAGCCTGCTGGTACCCTTGGCTTCTAAAAGGCCTAGGCTCGCTGTTTGACGGAAGTGCTGGGAGAGGTAATTAGAATCACCCGGCACACAAGACTAGTGCCTCCAAGCTCAGTTCAGCGATTTCCTAGTAATTCCTGTGGTAGACTGGTGCTACATACTAAGTTCCATACGTGAGAGGGTAGCTGAACGCCTTGTCCAAAACCATCTTACTTCTGAGAGTTGAGCTCAGCCTCAGTCCCTCACAGTTCCACACTGCCTACAGAGTGAGTTTCGCAGGTCTTCAGCAGAGACGTTTGCCAGAGGCTTCTGAGACGCAGGGTAACAATGCAGACCTGGAGGGTATCCCCAGGTGCAGTCGACTGGTAATCTTGGAACCTCCTGACTCAGAATACTGCTACCTTCTCACTGCCATAGGAATGCAGCTAGTTGACAGCTGGCTTCAAGACATGCTTCCCTGTGAGAGCTGAGGACAGGGCAGAACCCTCCCGCATGCTGCCTGACTGTAGGAGTAGCTGCTAACATCCTTATGTTAGTGGCTGGGAGAGGTTGCGGGAAAAGCATGTGTGAGCACTGGGCCTGAACTCCCGTGTACCTGAGTTGAATACAGCGATTTCCAACGGCTTTCCTCAACCAGAGTGTAGCTAGGTTCCAAATCCCATGTACGAGCGGGTAGCAGACATCTGCCTCCCATGCATACACACTTCTGAGAGTTGAGCTTATGGCCTGTACCTCCACATCCAGCCTGCTGGTACCCTTGGCTTCTAAAAGGCCTAGGCTCGCTGTTTGACGGAAGTGCTGGGAGAGGTAATTGGAATCACCCGGCACACAAGACTAGTGCCTCCAAGCTCAGTTCAGCGATTTCCTAGTAATTCCTGTGGTAGACTGGTGCTACATACTAAGTTCCATACGTGAGAGGGTAGCTGAACGCCTTGTCCAAAACCATCTTACTTCTGAGAGTTGAGCTCAGCCTCAGTCCCTCACAGTTCCACACTGCCTGCAGAGTGAGTTTCGCAGGTCTTCAGCAGAGACGTTGGCCAGAGGCTTCTGAGACGCAGGGTAACAACGCAGACCTGGAGGGTATCCCCAGGTGCAGTCGACTGGTAATCTTGGACCCTCCTGACTCAGAATACTGCTACCTTCTCACTGCCATAGGAATGCAGCTAATTGACAGCTGGCTTCAAGACATGCTTCCCTGTGAGAGCTGAGGACAGGGCAGACCCCTCCCGCATGCTGCCTGACTGTAGGAGTAGCTGCTAACATCCTTATGTTAGTGGCTGGGAGAGGTTGCGGGAAAAGCATGTGTGAGCACTGGGCCTGAACTCCCGTGTATCTGAGTAGAATACAGCGATTTCCAACGGCTTTCCTCAACCAGAGTGTAGCTAGGTTCCAAATCCCATGTACGAGCGGGTAGCAGACATCTGCCTCCCATGCATACACACTTGTGAGAGTTGAGCTTATGGTCTGTACCTCCACAGCCAGCCTGCTGGTACCCTTGGCTTCTAAAAGGCCTAGGCTCGCTGTTTGACGGAAGTAATGGGAGAGGTAATTGGAATCTCCCGGCACACAAGACGAGTGCCTCCAAGCTCAATTCACGATTTCCCAGTAATTCTTGTGGTAGACAGGTGCTACATACTAAGTTCCATATGTGAGAAGGTAGCTGAACGCCTTGTCCAAAAGCATCTTACTTCTGAGAGTTGAGCACACCCTCATTCCCTCACACTTCCACACTGCCTGCAGAGTGAGTTTCACACGTCTTCACCAGAGACGATTGCCAGAGGCTTCTGAGTACAAGTTAACAATGCAGACCTGGAGGATATCTCCAGGTGCAGTAGAGTGGTAATCTTGGAACCTCCTGACTCAGAGTACTGCTACCTTCTCACTGCCATAAGAATGCAGCTAGTTGACAGCTGGCTTCAAGACATGCTTCCCTGTGAGAGCTGAGGACAGGGCAGAACCCTCCCGCATCCTGCCTGACTGTAGGAGTAGCTGCTAACATCCTAATGTTAGTGGCTGGGAGAGGTTGCGGGAAAAGCATGTGTGAGCACTGGGCCTGAACTCCCGTGTATCTGAGTTGAATACAGCGATTTCCAATGGCCTTCTTCAATCACAGTGTAGCTAGGTTCCAACTCCCATGTCCGAGTGGGTAGCAGACATCTGCCTCCCATGCATACACACTTCTGAGAGTTGAGCTTATGGCCTGTACCTCCACATCCAGCCTGCTGGTACCCTTGGCTTCTAAAAGGCCTAGGCTCGCTGTTTGACGGAAGTGCTGGGAGAGGTATTTGGAATCACCCGGCACACAAGACTAGTGCCTCCAAGCTCAGTTCAGCGATTTCCTAGTAATTCCTGTGGTAGACTGGTGCTACATACTAAGTTCCATACGTGAGAGGGTAGCTGAACGCCTTGTCCAAAACCATCTTACTTCTGAGAGTTGAGCTCAGCCTCAGTCCCTCACAGTTCCACACTGTCTGCAGAGTGAGTTTCGCAGGTCTTCAGCAGAGACGTTTGCCAGAGGCTTCTGAGACGCAGGGTAACAATGCAGACCTGGAGGGTATCCCCAGGTGCAGTCGACTGGTAATCTTGGAACCTCCTGACTCAGAGTACTGCTACCTTCTCACTGCCATAGGAATGCAGCTAGTTGACAGCTGGCTTCAAGACATGCTTCCCTGTGAGAGCTGAGGACAGGGCAGAACCCTACCGCATGCTGCCTGACTGTAGGAGTAGCTGCTAACATCCTTATGTTAGTGGCTGGGAGAGGTTGCGGGAAAAGCATGTGTGAGCACTGGGCCTGAACTCCCGTGTATCTGAGTTGAATACAGCGATTTCCAACGGCTTTACTCAACCAGAGTGTAGCTAGGTTCCAAATCCCATGTACGAGCGGGTAGCAGACATCTGCCTCCCATGCATACACACTTCTGAGAGTTGAGCTTATGGCCTGTACCTCCACATCCAGGCTGCTGGTACCCTTGGCTTCTAAAAGGCCTAGGCTCGCTGTTTGACGGAAGTGCTGGGAGAGGTAATTGGAATCACCCGGCACACAAGACTAGTACCTCCAAGCTCAGTTCAGCGATTTCCTAGTAATTCCTGTGGTAGACTGGTGCTACATAATAAGTTCCATACGTGAGAGGGTAGCTGAACGCCATGTCCAAAACCATCTTACTTCTGAGAGTTGAGCTCAGCCTCAGTCCCTCACAGTTCCACACTGCCTGCAGAGTGAGTTTCGCAGGTCTTCAGCAGAGACGTTTGCCAGAGGCTTCTGAGACGCAGGGTAACAATGCAGACCTGGAGGGTATCCGCAGATGCGGTCGACTGGTAATCTTGGAACCTCCTGATTCAGAATACTGCTACCTTCTCACTGCCATAGGAATGCAGCTAGTTGACAGCTGGCTTCAAGACATGCTTCCCTGTGAGAGCTGAGGACAGGGCAGAACCCTCCCGCATGCTGCCTGACTGTAGGAGTAGCTGCTAAAATCCTTATGTTAGTGGCTGGTAGAGGTTGCGGGAAAAGCATGTGTGAGCACTGGGCCTGAACTCCCGTGTATCTGAGTTGAATACAGCGATTTCCAAAGGCTTTCCTCAACCAGAGTGTAGCTAGGTTCCAAATCCCATGTACGAGCGGGTAGCAGACATCTGCCTCCCATGTATATACACTTCTGAGAGTTGAGCTTATGGCCTGTACCTCCACAGCCAGCCTGCTGGTACCCTTGGCTTCTAAAAGTCCTAGGCTCGCTGTTTGACGGAAGTGCTGGGAGAGATAATTGGAATCACCCGGCACACAACACTAGTGCCTCCAAGCTCAGTTCAGCGATTTCCTAGTAATTCCTGTGGTAGACTGGTGCTACATACTAAGTTCCATACGTGAGAGGGTAGCTGAACGCCTTGTCCAAAACCATCTTACTTCGGAGAGTTGAGCTCAGCCTCAGTCCCTCACAGTTCCACACTGCCTGCAGAGTGAGTTTGGCAGGTCTTCAGCAGAGACGTTTGCCAGAGGCTTCTGAGACGCAGGGTAACAATGCAGACCTGGAGGGTATCCCCAGGTGCAGTCGACTGGTAATCTTGGAACCTCCTGACTCAGAATACTGCTACCTTCTCACTGCCATAGGAATGCAGCTAGTTGACAGCTGGCTTCAAGACATGCTTCCCTGTGAGAGCTGAGGACAGGGCAGAACCCTCCCGCATGCTGCCTGACTGTAGGAGTAGCTGCTAACATCGTTATGTTAGTGGCTAGGAGAGGTTGCGGGAAAAGCATGTGTGAGCACTGGGCCTGAACTCCCGTGTATCTGAGTTGAATACAGCGATTTCCAACGGCTTTCCTCAACCAGAGTGTAGCTAGGTTCCAAATCCCATGTACGAGCGGGTAGCAGACATCTGCCTCCCATGCATACACACTTCTGAGAGTTGAGCTTATGGCCTGTACCTCCACAGCCAGCCTGCTGGTACCCTTGGCTTCTAAAAGGCCTAGGCTCGCTGTTTGACGGAAGTGCTGGGAGAGGTAATTGGAATCTCCCGGCACACAATTCGAGTGCCTCCAAGCTCAATTCACGATTTCCCAGTAATTCTTGTGGTAGACAGGTGCTACATACTAAGTTCCATATGTGAGAAGGTAGCTGAACGCCTTGTCCAAAAGCATCTTTCTTCTGAGAGTTGAGCCCACCCTCAGTCCCTCACACTTCCACACTGCCTGCAGAGTGAGTTTCACACGTCTTCACCAGAGACGATTGCCAGAGGCTTCTGAGTACAAGTTAACAATGCAGACCTGGAGGTTATATCCAGGTGCAGTAGAGTGGTAATCTTGGAACCTCCTGACTCAGAGTACTGCTACCTTCTCACTGCCATAGGAATGCAGCTAGTTGACAGCTGGCTTCAAGACATGCTTCCCTGTGAGAGCTGAGGACAGGGCAGAACCCTCCCGCATCCTGCCTGACTGTAGGAGTAGCTGCTAACATCCTAATGTTAGTGGCTGGGAGAGGTTACGGGAAAAGCATGTGTGAGCACTGGGCCTGAACTCCCGTGTATCTGAGTTGAATACAGCGATTTCCAATGCCTTCTTCAATCACAGTGTAGCTAGGTTCCAACTCCCATGTCCGAGTGGGTAGCAGACATCTGCCTCCCATGCATACACACTTCTGAGAGTTGAGCTTATGGCCTGTACCTCCACATCCAGCCTGCTGGTACCCTTGGGTTCTAAAAGGCCTAGGCTCGCTGTTTGACGGAAGTGCTGGGAGAGGTAATTGGAAACACCCGGCACACAAGACTAGTGCCTCCAAGCTCAGTTCAGCGATTTCCTAGTAATTCCTGTGGTAGACTGGTGCTACATACTAAGTTCCATACGTGAGAGGGTAGCTGAACCCCTTGTCCAAAACCATCTTACTTCTGAGAGTTGAGCTCAGCCTCAGTCCCTCACAGTTCCACACTGCCTGCAGAGTGAGTTTCGCAGGTCTTCAGAAGAGACGTTGGCCAGAGGCTTCTGAGACGCAGGGTAACAATGCAGACCTGGAGGGTATCCCCAGGTGCAGTCGACTGGTAATCTTGGAACCTCCTGACTCAGAATACTGCTACCTTCTCACTGCCATAGGAATGCAGCTATTTGACAGCTGGCTTCAAGACATGCTTCCCTGTGAGAGCTGAGGACAGGGCAGAACCCTCCCGCATGCTGCCTGACTGTAGGAGTAGCTGCTAACATCCTTATGTTAGTGGCTGGGGAGGTTGCGGGAAAAGCATGTGTGAGCACTGGGCCTGAACTCCCGTGTATCTGAGTTGAATACAGGGATTTCCAACGGCTTTCCTCAACCAGAGTGTAGCTAGGTTCCAAATCCCATGTACGAGCGGTAGCAGACATCTGCCTCCCATGCATACACACTTCTGAGAGTTGAGCTTATGGCCTGTACCTCCACATCCAGCCTGCTGGGACCCTTGGCTTCTAAAAGGCCTAGGCTCGCTGTTTGACGGAAGTGCTGGGAGAGGTAATTGGAATCTCCCGGCACACAAGTCGAGTGCCTCCAAGCTCAATTCACGATTTCCCAGTAATTCTTGTGGTAGAGAGGTGCTACATACTAAGTTCCCTATGTGAGATGGTAGCTGAACGCCTTGTACAAAAGCATCTTACTTCTGAGAGTTGAGCACACCCTCAGTCCCTCACAGTTCCACACTGCCTGCAGAGTGAGTTTCACACGTCTTCACCAGAGACGATTGCCAGAGGCTTCTGAGTACAAGTTAACAATGCAGACCTGGAGGGTATCTTCAGGTGCAGTAGAGTGGTAATCTTGGAACCTCCTGACTCAGAGTACTGCTACATTCTCACTGCCATAGGAATGCAGCTAGTTGACAGCTAGCTGGCTTCAAGACATGCTTTCCTGAGAGAGCTGAGGACAGGGCAGAGACCACCCGCATGCTGCCGGATTGTAGGAGTAGTTGCTAACATCCTAATGTTAGTGGCTGGGAGAGGTTGCGGGAAAAGCATGTGTGAGCACTGGGCCTGAACTCCCGTGTATCTGAGTTGAATACAGCGATTTCCAACGGCTTTCCTCAACCAGAGTGTAGCTAGGTTCCAAATCCCATGTACGAGCGGGTAGCAGACATCTGCCTCCCATACATATACACTTCTGAGAGTTCAGCTTATGGCCTGTACCTCCACAGCCAGCCTGCTGGTACCCTTGGCTTCTAAAAGGCCTAGGCTCGCTGTTTGACGGATGTGCTGGGAGAGGTAATTGGAATCACCCGGCACACAAGACTAGTGCCTCCAAGCTCAGTTCAGCGATTTCCTAGTAATTCCTGTGGTAGACTGGTGCTACATACTAAGTTCCATACGTGAGAGGGTAGCTGAACGCCTTGTCCAAAACCATCTTACTTCTGAGAGTTGAGCTCACCCTCAGTCCCTCACAGTTCCACACTGCCTGCAGAGTGAGTTTCGCAGGTCTTCAGCAGAGACGTTTGCCAGAGGCTTCTGAGACGCAGGGTAACAATGCAGACCTGGAGGGTATCCCCAGGTGCAGTCGACTGGTAATCTTGGAACCTCCTGACTCAGAATACTGCTACCTTCTCACTGCCATAGGAATGCAGCTAGTTGACAGCTAGCTGGCTTCAAGACATGCTTCCCTGAGAGAGCTGAGGACAGGGCAGAACCCTCCCGCATGCTGCCTGACTGTAGGAGTAGGTGCTAACATCCTAATGTTAGTGGCTGGGAGAGGTTGCGGGAAAAGCATGTGTGAGCACTGGGCCTGAACTCCCGTGTATCTGAGTTGAATACAGTGATTTCCAACGGCTTTCCTCAACCAGAGTGTAGCTAAGTTCCAAATCCCAAGTACGAGCGTGTAGCAGACATCTGCCTCACATGCATACACACTTCTGAGAGTTGAGCTTTTGGCCTGTACCTCCACATCCAGCCTGCTGGTACCCTTGGCTTCTAAAAGGCCTAGGCTCGCTGTTTGACGGAAGTGGTGGGAGAGGTAATTGGAATCACCCGGCACACAAGACTAGTGCCTCCAAGCTCAGTTCAGCGATTTCCTAGTAATTCCTGTGGTAGACTGGTGCTACATACTAAGTTCCATACGTGAGAGGGTAGCTGAACGCCTTGTCCAAAACCATCTTACTTCTGAGAGTTGAGCTCAGCCTCAGTCCCTCACAGTTCCACACTGCCTGCAGAGTGAGTTTCGCAGGTCTTCAGCAGAGACGTTTGCCAGAGGCTTCTGAGACGCAGGGTAACAATGCAGACCTGGAGGGTATCCCCAGGTGCAGTCGACTGGTAATCTTGGAACCTCCTGACTCAGAATACTGCTACCTTCTCACTGACATAGGAATGCAGCTAGTTGACAGCTGGCTTCAAGACATGCTTCCCTGTGAGAGCTGAGGACAGGGCAGAACCCTCCCGCATGCTGCCTGACTGTAGGAGTAGCTGCTAACATCCTTATGTTAGTGGCTGGGAGAGGTTGCGGGAAAAGCATGTGTGAGCACTGGACCTGAACTCCCGTGTATCTGAGTTGAATACAGCGATTTCCAACGGCTTTCCTCAACCAGAGTGTAGCTAGGTTCCAAATCCCATGTACGAGCGGGTAGCAGACATCTGCCTCCCATGCATACACACTTCTGAGAGTTGAGCTTATGGCCTGTACCTCCACAGCCAGCCTGCTGGTACCCTTGGCTTCTAAAAGGCCTAGGCTCAGAAGATATTTGCAAATGACATATCAGATAAAGGGCTAGTTTCCAAGATCTATAAAGAACTTATTAAACTCAACACCAAAGAAACAAACAATCCAATCATGAAATGGGCAAAAGACATGAACAGAAATCTCACAGAGGAAGACATAGACATGGCCAACATGCATGTGAGAAAATGCTCTGCATCACTTGCCATCAGGGAAATACAAATCAAAACTACAATGAGATACCACCTCACACCAGTGAGAATGGGGAAAATTAACAAGGCAGGAAACAACAAATGTTGGAGAGGATGCGGAGAAAAGGGAACCCTCTTACACTGTTGGTGGGAATGTGAACTGGTGCAGCCACTCTGGAAAACTGTGTGGAGGTTCCTCAAAGAGTTAAAAATAGACCTGCCCTACGACCCAGCAATTGCACTGTTGGGGATTTACCCCAAAGATACAAATGCAATGAAACGCCGGGACACCTGCACCCCGATGTTTCTAGCAGCAATGGCCACGATAGCCAAACTGTGGAAGGAGCCTCGGTGTCCAACGAAAG
Organism: Canis lupus baileyi; assembly: GCF_048164855.1. Classification (NCBI taxonomy): domain Eukaryota; kingdom Metazoa; phylum Chordata; class Mammalia; order Carnivora; family Canidae; genus Canis; species Canis lupus. The sequence goes on along the minus strand of NC_132844.1, from coordinate 78,487,207 downwards.
ATGAATGGATAAAGAAGATGTGGTTTATGTATACAATGGAATATTACTCAGCTATTAGAAATGACAAATACCCACCATTTGCTTCAACGTGGATGGAACTGGAGGGTATTATGCTGAGTGAAGTAAGTCAGTCGGAGAAGGACAAACATTATATGTTCTCATTCATTTGGGGAATATAAATAATAGTGAAAGGGAAAATAAGGGAAGGGAGAAGAAATGTGTGGGAAATATCAGAAAGGGAGACAGAACGTTAAGACTGCTAACTCTGGGAAACGAACTAGGGGTGGTAGAAGGGGAGGAGGGCGGGGGGTGGGAGTGAATGGGTGACGGGCACTGGGTGTTATTCTGTATGTTAGTAAATTGAACACCAATAAAAAAATAAATAAATAAAAAAATAATAATAAAAAATAAAAGGCCTAGGCTCGCTGTTTGACGGAAGTGCTGGGAGAGGTAATTGGAATCACCCGGCACACAAGACTAGTGCCTCCAAGCTCAGTTCAGCGATTTCCTAGTAATTCCTGTGGTAGACTGGTGCTACATACTAAGTTCCATACGTGAGAGGGTAGCTGAACGCCTTGTCCAAAACCATCTTACTTCTGAGAGTTGAGCTCAGCCTCAGTCCCTCACAGTTCCACACTGCCTGCAGAGTGAGTTTCGCAGGTCTTCAGCAGAGACGTTTGCCAGAGGCTTCTGAGACGCAGGGTAACAATGCAGACCTGGAGGGTATCCCCAGGTGCAGTCGACTGGTAATCTTGGAACCTCCTGACTCAGAATACTGCTACCTTCTCACTGCCATAGGAATGCAGCTAGTTGACAGCTGGCTTCAAGACATGCTTCCCTGTGAGAGCTGAGGACACGGCAGAACCCTCCCGCATCCTGCCTGACTGTAGGAGTAGCTGCTAACATCCTTATGTTAGTGGCTGGGAGAGGTTGCGGGAAAAGCATGTGTGAGCACTGGGCCTGAACTCCCGTGTATCTGAGTTGAATACAGCGATTTCCAATGGCCTTCTTCAATCACAGTGTAGCTAGGATCCAAATCCCATGTACGAGCGGGTAGCAGACATCTGCCTCCCATGCATACACACTTCTGAGAGTTGAGCTTATGGCCTGTACCTCCACAGCCAGCCTGCTGGTACCCTTGGCTTCTAAAAGGCCTAGGCTCGCTGTTTGACGGAAGTGCTGGGAGAGGTAATTGGAATCTCCCGGCACACAAGACGAGTGCCTCCAAGCTCAATTCACGATTTCCCAGTAATTCTTGTGGTAGACAGGTGCTACATACTAAGTTCCATATGTGAGAAGGTAGCTGAACGCCTTGTCCAAAAGCATCTTACTTCTGAGAGTTGAGCCCACCCTCAGTCCCTCACACTTCCACACTGCCTGCAGAGTGAGTTTCACACGTCTTCACCAGAGACGATTGCCAGAGGCTTCTGAGTACAAGTTAACAATGCCGACCTGGAGGGTATCTCCAGGTGCAGTAGAGTGGTAATCTTGGAACCTCCTGACTCAGAGTACTGCTACCTTCTCACTGCCATAGGAATGCAGCTAGTTGACAGCTGGCTTCAAGACATGCTTCCCTGTGAGAGCTGAGTACAGGGCAGAACCCTCCCGCATCCTGCCTGACTGTAGGAGTAGCTGCTAACATCCTAATGTTAGTGGCTGGGAGAGGTTGCGGGAAAAGCATGTGTGAGCACTGGGCCTGAACTCCCGTGTATCTGAGTTGAATACAGCGATTTCCAATGGCCTTCTTCAATCACAGTGTAGCTAGGTTCCAACTCCCATGTCCGAGTGGGTAGCAGACATCTGCCTCCCATGCATACACACTTCTGAGAGTTGAGCTTATGGCCTGTACCTCCACATCCAGCCTGCTGGTACCCTTGGCTTCTAAAAGGCCTAGGCTCGCTGTTTGACGGAAGTGCTGGGAGAGGTAATTGGAATCACCCGGCACACAAGACTAGTGCCTCCAAGCTCAGTTCAGCGATTTCCTAGTAATTCCTGTGGTAGACTGGTGCTACATACTAAGTTCCATACGTGAGAGGGTAGCTGAACGCCTTGTCCAAAACCATCTTACTTCTGAGAGTTGAGCTCAGCCTCAGTCCCTCACAGTTCCACACTGCCTGCAGAGTGAGTTTCACAGGTCTTCAGCAGAGACGTTTGCCAGAGGCTTCTGAGACGCAGGGTAACAATGCAGACCTGGAGGGTATCCCCAGGTGCAGTCGACTGGTAATCTTGGAACCTCCTGTCTCAGAATACTGCTACCTTCTCACTGCCATAGGAATGCAGCTAGTTGACAGCTGGCTTCAAGACATGCTTCCCTGTGAGAGCTGAGGACAGGGCAGAACCCTCCCGCATGCTGCCTGACTGTAGGTGTAGCTGCTAACATCCTTATGTTAGTGGCTGGGAGAGGTTGCGGGAAAAGCATGTGTGAGCACTGGGCCTGAACTTCCGTGTATCTGAGTTGAATACAGCGATTTCCAACGGCTTTCCTCAACCAAGTGTAGCTAGGATCCAAATCCCATGTACGAGCGGGTAGCAGACATCTGCCTCCCATGCATACACACTTCTGAGAGTTGAGCTTATGGCCTGTACCTCCACAGCCAGCCTGCTGGTACCCTTGGCTTCTAAAAGGCCTAGGCTCGCTGTTTGACGGAAGTGCTGGGAGAGGTAATTGGAATCTCCCGGCACACAAGACGAGTGCCTCCAAGCTCAATTCACGATTTCCCAGTAATTCTTGTGGTAGACAGGTGCTACATACTAAGTTCCATATGTGAGAAGGTAGCTGAACGCCTTGTCCAAAAGCATCTTACTTCTGAGAGTTGAGCACACCCTCAGTCCCTCACACTTCCACACTGCCTGCAGAGTGAGTTTCACACGTCTTCACCAGAGACGATTGCCAGAGGCTTCTGAGTACAAGTTAACAATGCCGACCTGGAGGGTATCTCCAGGTGCAGTAGAGTGGTAATCTTGGAACCTCCTGACTCAGAGTACTGCTACCTTCTCACTGCCATAGGAATGCAGCTAGTTGACAGCTGGCTTCAAGACATGCTTCCCTGTGAGAGCTGAGGACAGGGCAGAACCCTCCCGCATGCTGCCTGACTGTAGGAGTAGCTGCTAACATCCTTATGTTAGTGGCTGGGAGAGGTTGCGGGAAAAGCATGTGTGAGCACTGGGCCTGAACTCCCGTGTATCTGAGTTGAATACAGCGATTTCCAATGGCCTTCTTCAATCACAGTGTAGCTAGGTTCCAACTCCCATGTCCGAGTGGGTAGCAGACATCTGCCTCCCATGCATACACACTTCTGAGAGTTGAGCTTATGGCCTGTACCTCCACATCCAGCCTGCTGGTACCCTTGGCTTCTAAAAGGCCTAGGCTCGCTGTTTGACGGAAGTGCTGGGAGAGGTAATTGGAATCACCCGGCACAAAAGACTAGTGCCTCCAAGCTCAGTTCAGCGATTTCCTAGTAATTCCTGTGGTAGACTGGTGCTACATACTAAGTTCCATACGTGAGAGGGTAGCTGAACGCCTTGTCCAAAACCATCTTACTTCTGAGAGTTGAGCTCAGCCTCAGTCCCTCACAGTTCCACACTGCCTGCACAGTGAGTTTCGCAGGTCTTCAGCAGAGACGTTTGCCAGAGGCTTCTGAGACGCAGGGTAACAATGCAGACCTGGAGGGTATCCCCAGGTGCAGTCGACTGGTAATCTTGGAACCTCCTGACTCAGAGTACTGCTACCTTCTCACTGCCATAGGAATGCAGCTAGTTGACAGCTGGCTTCAAGACATGCTTCCCTGTGAGAGCTGAGGACAGGGCAGAACCCTCCCGCATGCTGCCTGACTGTAGGAGTAGGTGCTAACATCCTTATGTTAGTGGCTGGGAGAGGTTGTGGGAAAAGCATGTGTGAGCACTGGGCCTGAACTCCCGTGTACCTGAGTTGAATACAGCGATTTCCAACGGCTTTCCTCAACCAGAGTGTAGCTAGGTTCCAAATCCCATGTACGAGCGGGTAGCAGACATCTGCCTCCCATGCATACACACTTCTGAGAGTTGAGCTTATGGCCTGTACCTCCACATCCAGCCTGCTGGTACCCTTGGCTTCTAAAAGGCCTAGGCTCGCTGTTTGACGGAAGTGCTGGGAGAGGTAATTGGAATCACCCGGCACACAAGACTAGTGCCTCCAAGCTCAGTTCAGCGATTTCCTAGTAATTCCTGTGGTAGACTGGTGCTACATACTAAGTTCCATACGTGAGAGGGTAGCTGAACGCCTTGTCCAAAACCATCTTACTTCTGAGAGTTGAGCTCAGCCTCAGTCCCTCACAGTTCCACACTGCCTGCAGAGTGAGTTTCGCAGGTCTTCAGCAGAGACGTTTGCCAGAGGCTTCTGAGACGCAGGGTAACAATGCAGACCTGGAGGGTATCCCCAGGTGCAGTCGACTGGTAATCTTGGAACCTCCTGACTCAGAATACTGCTACCTTCTCACTGCCATAGGAATGCAGCTAGTTGACAGCTAGCTCCCTTCAAGACATGCTTCCCTGAGAGAGCTGAGGATAGGGCAGAACCCTCCCGCATGCTGCCAGACTGTAGGAGTAGCTGCTAACATCCTAATGTTAGTGGCTGGGAGAGGTTGCGGGAAAAGCATGTGTGAGCACTGGGCCTGAACTCCCGTGTATCTGAGTTGCATACAGCGATTTCCAACGGCTTTCCTCAACCAGAGTGTAGCTAGGTTCCAAATCCCATGTACGAGCGGGTAGCAGACATCTGCCTCCCATGCATACACACTTCTGAGAGTTGAGCTTATGGCCTGTACCTCCACATCCAGCCTGCTGGTACCCTTGGCTTCTAAAAGGCCTAGGCTCGCTGTTTGACGGAAGTGCTGGGAGAGGTAATTGGAATCTCCCGGCACACAAGCGAGTGCCTCCAAGCTCAGTTCAGCGATTTCCTAGTAATTCCTGTGGTAGACTGGTGCTACATACTAAGTTCCATACGTGAGAGGGTAGCTGAACGCCTTGTCCAAAACCATCTTACTTCTGAGAGTTGAGCTCAGCCTCAGTCCCTCACAGTTCCACACTGCCTGCAGAGTGAGGTTCGCAGGTCTTCAGCAGAGACGTTTGCCAGAGGCTTCTGAGACGCAGGGTAACAATGCAGACCTGGAGGGTATCCCCAGGTGCAGTCGACTGGTAATCTTGGAAACTCCTGACTCAGAATACTGCTACCTTCTCACTGCCATAGGAATGCAGCTAATTGACAGCTGGCTTCAAGACATGCTTCCCTGTGAGAGCTGAGGACAGGGCAGAACCCTCCCGCATGCTGCCTGACTGTAGGAGTACCTGCTAACATCCTTATGTTAGTGGCTGGGAGAGGTTGCGGGAAAAGCATGTGTGAGCACTGGGCCTGAACTCCCGTGTATCTGAGTAGAATACAGCGATTTCCAACGGCTTTCCTCAACCAGAGTGTAGCTAGGTTCCAAATCCCATGTACGAGCGTGTAGCAGACATCTGCCTCCCATGAATACACACTTCTGAGAGTTGAGCTTATGGTCTGTACCTCCACAGCCAGCCTGCTGGTACCCTTGGCTTCTAAAAAGCCTAGGCTCGCTGTTTGACGGAAGTGCTGGGAGAGGTAATTGGAATCACCCGGCACACAAGACTAGTGCCTCCAAGCTCAGTTCAGCGATTTCCTAGTAATTCCTGTGGTAGACTGGTGCTACATACTAAGTTCCATACGTGAGAGGGTAGCTGAACGCCTTGTCCAAAACCATCTTACTTCTGAGAGTTGAGCTCAGCCTCAGTCCCTCACAGTTCCACACTGCCTGCAGAGTGAGTTTCGCAGGTCTTCAGCAGAGACGTTTGCCAGAGGCTTCTGAGACGCAGGGTAACAATGCAGACCTGGAGGGTATCCCCAGGTGCAGTCGACTGGTAATCTTGGAACCTCCTGACTCAGAATACTGCTACCTTCTCACTGCCATAGGAATGCAGCTAGTTGACAGCTAGCTCCCTTCAAGACATGCTTCCCTGAGAGAGCTGAGGATAGGGCAGAACCCTCCCGCATGCTGCCAGACTGTAGGAGTAGCTGCTAACATCCTAATGTTAGTGGCTGGGAGAGGTTGCGGGAAAAGCATGTGTGAGCACTGGGCCTGAACTCCCGTGTATCTGAGTTGCATACAGCGATTTCCAACGGCTTTCCTCAACCAGAGTGTAGCTAGGTTCCAAATCCCATGTACGAGCGGGTAGCAGACATCTGCCTCCCATGCATACACACTTCTGAGAGTTGAGCTTATGGCCTGTACCTCCACATCCAGCCTGCTGGTACCCTTGGCTTCTAAAAGGCCTAGGCTCGCTGTTTGACGGAAGTGCTGGGAGAGGTAATTGGAATCTCCCGGCACACAAGCGAGTGCCTCCAAGCTCAGTTCAGCGATTTCCTAGTAATTCCTGTGGTAGACTGGTGCTACATACTAAGTTCCATACGTGAGAGGGTAGCTGAACGCCTTGTCCAAAACCATCTTACTTCTGAGAGTTGAGCTCAGCCTCAGTCCCTCACAGTTCCACACTGCCTGCAGAGTGAGGTTCGCAGGTCTTCAGCAGAGACGTTTGCCAGTGGCTTCTGATACGCAGGGTAACAATGCAGACCTGGAGGGTATCCCCAGGTGCAGTCGACTGGTAATCTTGGAAACTCCTGACTCAGAATACTGCTACCTTCTCACTGCCATAGGAATGCAGCTAATTGACAGCTGGCTTCAAGACATGCTTCCCTGTGAGAGCTGAGGACAGGGCAGAACCCTCCCGCATGCTGCCTGACTGTAGGAGTACCTGCTAACATCCTTATGTTAGTGGCTGGGAGAGGTTGCGGGAAAAGCATGTGTGAGCACTGGGCCTGAACTCCCGTGTATCTGAGTAGAATACAGCGATTTCCAACGGCTTTCCTCAACCAGAGTGTAGCTAGGTTCCAAATCCCATGTACGAGCGTGTAGCAGACATCTGCCTCCCATGAATACACACTTCTGAGAGTTGAGCTTATGGTCTGTACCTCCACAGCCAGCCTGCTGGTACCCTTGGCTTCTAAAAAGCCTAGGCTCGCTGTTTGACGGAAGTGCTGGGAGAGGTAATTGGAATCACCTGGCACACAAGACTAGTGCCTCCAAGCTCAGTTCAGCGATTTCCTAGTAATTCCTGTGGTAGACTGGTGCTACATACTAAGTTCCATACGTGAGAGGGTAGGTGAACGCCTTGTCCAAAACCATCTTACTTCTGAGAGTTGAGCTCAGCCTCAGTCCCTCACAGTTCCACACTGCCTGCAGAGTGAGTTTCACAGGTCTTCAGCAGAGACGTTTGCCAGAGGCTTCTGAGACGCAGGGTAACAATGCAGACCTGGAGGTCATCCCCAGGTGCAGTGGACTGGTAATCTTGGAACCTCCTGACTCAGAATACTGCTACCTTCTCACTGCCATAGGAATGCAGCTAGTTGACAGCTGGCTTCAAGACATGCTTCCCTGTGAGAGCTGAGGACAGGGCAGAACCCTCCCGCATGCTACCTGACTGTAGGAGTAGGTGCTAACATCCTTATGTTAGTGACTGGGAGAGGTTGCGGGAAAAGCATGTGTGAGCACTGGGCCTGAACTCCCGTGTACCTGAGTTGAATACAGCGATTTCCAACGGCTTTCCTCAACCAGAGTGTAGCTAGGTTCTAAATCCCATGTACGAGCGTGTAGCAGACATCTGCCTCCCATGCATACACACTTCTGAGAGTTGAGCTTATGGCCTGTACCTCCACAGCCAGCCTGCTGGTACCCTTGGCTTCTAAAAGGCCTAGGCTCGCTGTTTGACGGAAGTGCTGGGAGAGGTAATTGGAATCACCCGGCACACAAGACTAGTGCCTCCAAGCTCAGTTCAGCGATTTCCTAGTAATTCCTGTGGTAGACTGTTGCTACATACTAAGTTCCATACGTGAGAGGGTAGCTGAACGCCTTGTCCAAAACCATCTTACTTCTGAGAGTTGAGCTCAGCCTCAGTCCCTCACAGTTCCACACTGCCTGCAGAGTGAGTTTCACAGGTCTTCAGCAGCGACGTTTGCCAGAGGCTTCTGAGACGCAGGGTAACAATGCAGACCTGGAGGGTATCCCCAGGTGCAGTCGACTGGTAATCTTGGAACCTCCTGACTCAGAATACTGCTACCTTCTCACTGCCATAGGAATGCAGCTAGTTGACAGCTCGCTTCAAGACATGCTTCCCTGTGAGAGCTGAGGACAGGGCAGAACCCTCCCGTATGCTGCCTGACTGTAGGTGTAGCTGCTAACATCCTTATGTTAGTGGCTGGGAGAGGTTGCGGGAAAAGCATGTGTGAGCACTGGGCCTGAACTTCCGTGTATCTGAGTTGAATACAGCGATTTCCAACGGCTTTCCTCAACCAAGTGTAGCTAGGATCCAAATCCCATGTACGAGCGGGTAGCAGACATCTGCCTCCCATGCATACACACTTCTGAGAGTTGAGCTTATGGCCTGTACCTCCACAGCCAGCCTGCTGGTACCCTTGGCTTCTAAAAGGCCTAGGCTCGCTGTTTGACGGAAGTGCTGGGAGAGGTAATTGGAATCTCCCGGCACACAAGACGAGTGCCTCCAAGCTCAATTCACGATTTCCCAGTAATTCTTGTGGTAGACAGGTGCTACATACTAAGTTCCATATGTGAGAAGGTAGCTGAACGCCTTGTCCAAAAGCATCTTACTTCTGAGAGTTGAGCACACCCTCAGTCCCTCACACTTCCACACTGCCTGCAGAGTGAGTTTCACACGTCTTCACCAGAGACGATTGCCAGAGGCTTCTGAGTACAAGTTAACAATGCCGACCTGGAGGGTATCTCCAGGTGCAGTAGAGTGGTAATCTTGGAACCTCCTGACTCAGAGTACTGCTACCTTCTCACTGCCATAGGAATGCAGCTAGTTGACAGCTGGCTTCAAGACATGCTTCCCTGTGAGAGCTGAGGACAGGGCAGAACCCTCCCGCATCCTGCCTGACTGTAGGAGTAGCTGCTAACATCCTAATGTTAGTGGCTGGGAGAGGTTGCGGGAAAAGCATGTGTGAGCACTGGGCCTGAACTCCCGTGTATCTGAGTTGCATACAGCGATTTCCAATGGCCTTCTTCAATCACAGTGTAGCTAGGTTCCAACTCCCATGTCCGAGTGGGTAGCAGACATCTGCCTCCCATGCATACACACTTCTGAGAGTTGAGCTTATGGCCTGTACCTCCACATCCAGCCTGCTGGTACCCTTGGCTTCTAAAAGGCCTAGTCTCGCTGTTTGACGGAAGTCCTGGGAGAGGTAATTGGAATCACCCGGCACACAAGACTAGTGCCTCCAAGCTCAGTTCAGCGATTTCCTAGTAATTCCTGTGGTAGACTGGTGCTACATACTAAGTTCCATACGTGAGAGGGTAGCTGAACGCCTTGTCCAAAACCATCTTACTTCTGAGAGTTGAGCTCAGCCTCAGTCCATCACAGTTCCACACTGCATGCAGAGTGAGTTTCGCAGTTCTTCAGCAGAGACGTTTGCCAGAGGCTTCTGAGACGCAGGGTAACAATGCAGACCTGGAGGGTATCCCCAGGTGCAGTCGACTGGTAATCTTGGAACCTCCTGACTCAGAATACTGCTACCTTCTCACTGCCATAGGAATGCAGCTAGTTGACAGCTGGCTTCAAGACATGCTTCCCTGTGAGAGCTGAGGACAGGGCAGAACCCTCCCGCATGCTGCCTGACTGTAGGAGTAGCTGCTAACATCCTTATGTTAGTGGCTGGGAGAGGTTGCGGGAAAATCATGTGTGAGCACTGGGCCTGAACTCCCGTGTACCTGAGTTGAATACAGCGATTTCCAACGGCTTTCCTCAACCAGAGTGTAGCTAGTTTCCAAATCCCATGTACGAGCGTGTAGCAGACATCTGGCTCCCATGCATACACACTTCTGAGAGTTGAGCTTATGGCCTGTACCTCCACAGCCAGCCTGCTGGTACCCTTGGCTTCTAAAAGGCCTAGGCTCGCTGTTTGACGGAAGTGCTGGGAGAGGTAATTGGAATCACCCGGCACACAAGACTAGTGCCTCCAAGCTCAGTTCAGCGATTTCCTAGTAATTCCTGTGGTAGACTGGTGCTACATACTAAGTTCCATACGTGAGAGGGTAGCTGAACGCCTTGTCCAAAACCATCTTACTTCTGAGAGTTGAGCTCAGCCTCAGTCCCTCACAGTTCCACACTGCCTGCAGAGTGAGTTTCGCAGGTCTTCAGCAGAGACGTTTGCCAGAGTTTTCTGAGACGCAGGGTAACAATGCAGACCTGGAGGGTATCCCCAGGTGCAGTCGACTGGTAATCTTGGAACCTCCTGACTCAGAATACTGCTACCTTCTCACTGCCATAGGAATGCAGCTAGTTGACAGCTGGCTTCAAGACATGCTTCCCTGTGAGAGCTGAGGACAGGGCAGAACCCTCCCGCATGCTGCCTGACTGTAAGTGTAGCTGCTAACATCCTTATGCTAGTGGCTGGGAGAGGTTGCGGGAAAAGCATGTGTGAGCACTGAGCCTGAACTTCCGTGTATCTGAGTTGAATACAGCGATTTCCAACGGCTTTCCTCAACCAGAGTGTAGCTAGGTTCCAAATCCCATGTACGAGCGGGTAGCAGACATCTGCCTCCCATGCATACACACTTCTGAGAGTTGAGCTTATGGCCTGTACCTCCACAGCCAGCCTGCTGGTACCCTTGGCTTCTAAAAGGCCTAGGCTCGCTGTTTGACGGAAGTGCTGGGAGAGGTAATTGGAATCTCCCGGCACACAAGACGAGTGCCTCCAAGCTCAATTCACGATTTCCCAGTAATTCTTCTGGTAGACAGGTGCTACATACTAAGTTCCATATGTGAGAAGGTAGCTGAACGCCTTGTCCAAAAGCATCTTACTTCTGAGAGTTGAGCACAACCTCAGTCCCTCACACTTCCACACTGCCTGCAGAGTGAGTTTCACACGTCTTCACCAGAGATGATTGCCAGAGGCTTCTGAGTACAAGTTAACAATGCAGACCTGGAGGGTATCTCCAGGTGCAGTAGAGTCGTAATCTTGGAACCTCCTGACTCAGAGTACTGCTACCTTCTCACTGCCATAGGAATGCAGCTAGTTGACAGCTGGCTTCAAGACATGCTTCCCTGTGAGAGCTGAGGACAGGGCAGAACACTCCCGCATCCTGCCTGACTGTAGGAGTAGCTGCTAACATCCTAATGTTAGTGGCTGGGAGAGGTTGCGGGAAAAGCATGTGTGAGCACTGGGCCTGAACTCCCGTGTATCTGAGTTGAATACAGCGATTTCCAATGGCCTTCTTCAATCACAGTGTAGCTAGGTTCCAACTCCCATGTCCTAGTGGGTAGCAGACATCTGCCTCCCATGCATACACACTTCTGAGAGTTGAGCTTATGGCCTGTACCTCCACAGCCAGCCTGCTGGTACCCTTGGCTTCTAAAAGGCCTAGGCTCGCTGTTTGACGGAAGTGCTGGGAGAGGTAATTGGAATCACCCGGCACACAAGACTAGTGCCTCCAAGCTCAGTTCAGCGATTTCCTAGTAATTCCTGTGGTAGACTGGTACCCTTGGCTTATAAAAGGCCTAGGCTCGCTGTTTGACGGAAGTGCTGGGAGAGGTAATTGGAATCACCCGGCACACAAGACTAGTGCCTCCAAGCTCAGTTCAGCGATTTCCTAGTAATTCCTGTGGTAGACTGGTACCCTTGGCTTATAAAAGGCCTAGGCTCGCTGTTTGACGGAAGTGCTGGGAGAGGTAATTGGAATCACCCGGCACACAAGACTAGTGCCTCCAAGCTCAGTTCAGCAATTTCCTAGTAATTCCTGTGGTAGACTGGTGCTACATACTAAGTTCCATACGTGAGAGGGTAGCTGAACGCCTTGTCCAAAACCATCTTACTTCTGAGAGTTGAGCTCTGCCTCAGTCCCTCACAGTTCCACACTGCCTGCAGAGTGAGTTTCGCAGGTCTTCAGCAGAGACGTTTGCCAGAGGCTTCTGAGACGCAGGGTAACAATGCAGACCTGGAGGGTATCCCCAGGTGCAGTCGACTGGTAATCTTGGAACCTCCTGACTCAGAATACTGCTACCTTCTCACTGCCATAGGAATGCAGCTAGTTGACAGCTGGCTTCAAGACATGCTTCCCTGTGAGAGCTGAGGACAGGGCAGAACCCTCCCGCATGCTGCCTGACTGTAGGAGTAGCTGCTACCATCCTTATGTTAGTGGCTGGGAGAGGTTGCGGGAAAAGCATGTTTGAGCACTGGGCATGAACTCCCGTGTATCTGAGTTGAATACAGCGATTTCCAACGGCTTTCCTCAACCAGAGTGTAGCTAGGTTCCAACTCCCATGTCCGAGTGGGTAGCAGACATCTGCCTCCCATGCATACACACTTCTGAGAGTTGAGCTTATGGCCTGTACCTCCACATCCAGCCTGCTGGTACCGTTGGCTTCTAAATGGCCTAGGCTCGCTGTTTGACGGAAGTGCTGGGAGAGGTAATTGGAATCTCCCGGCACACAAGACGAGTGCCTCCAAGCTCAATTCACGATTTCCCAGTAATTCTTGTGGTAGACAGGTGCTACATACTAAGTTCCATATGTGAGATTGTAGCTGAACGCCTTGTCCAAAAGCATCTTACTTCTGAGAGTTGAGCCCACCCTCAGTCCCTCACAGTTCCACACTGCCTGCAGAGTGAGTTTCACACGTCTTCACCAGAGACGATTGCCAGAGGCTTCTGAGTACAAGTTAACAATGCAGACCTGGAGGGTATCTCCAGGTGCAGTAGAGTGGTAATCTTGGAACCTCCTGACTCAGAGTACTGCTACCTTCTCACTGCCATAGGAATGCAGCTAGTTGACAGCTGGCTTCAAGACATGCTTCCCTGTGAGAGCTGAGGACAGGGCAGAACCCTCCCGCATCCTGCCTGACTGTAGGAGTAGCTGCTAACATCCTTATGTTAGTGGCTGGGAGAGGTTGCGGGAAAAGCATGTGTGAGCACTGGGCCTGAACTCCCGTGTATCTGAGTTGAATACAGCGATTTCCAATGGCCTTCTTCAATCACAGTGTAGCTAGTTTCCAACTCCCATGTCCGAGGGGGTAGCAGACATCTGCCTCCCATGCATACACACTTCTGAGAGTTGAGCTTATGGCCTGTACCTCCACATCCAGCCTGCTGGTACCCTTGGCTTCTAAAAGGCCTAGGCTCGCTGTTTGACGGAAGTGCTGGGAGAGGTAATTGGAATCACCCGGCACACAAGACTAGTGCCTCCAAGCTCAGTTCAGCGATTTCCTAGTAATTCCTGTGGTAGACTGGTGCTACATACTAAGTTCCATACGTGAGAGGGTAGCTGAACGCCTTGTCCAAATCCATCTTACTTCTGAGAGTTGAGCTCAGCCTCAGTCCCTCACAGTTCCACACTGCCTGCAGAGTGAGTTTCGCAGGTCTTCAGCAGAGACGTTTGCCAGAGGCTTCTGAGACGCAGGGTAACAATGCAGACCTGGAGGGTATCCCCAGGTGCAGTCGACTGGTAATCTTGGAACCTCCTGACTCAGAATACTGCTACCTTCTCACTGCCATAGGAATGCAGCTAGTTGACAGCTGGCTTCAAGACATGCTTCCCTGTTAGAGCTGAGGACAGGGCAGATCCCTCCCGCATGCTGCCTGACAGTAGGAGTAACTGCTAACATCCTTATGTTAGTGGCTGGGAGAGGTTGCGGGAAAAGCATGTGTGAGCACTGGGCCTGAACTCCCATGTATCTGACTTGAATACAGCGATTTCCAACGGCTTTCCTCAACCAGAGTGTAGCTAGGTTCCAAATCCCATGTACGAGCGGGTAGCAGACATCTGCCTCCCATGCATACACACTTCTGAGAGTTGAGCTTATGGCCTGTACCTCCACATCCAGCCTGCTGGTACCGTTGGCTTCTAAAAGGCCTAGGCTCGCTGTTTGACGGAAGTGCTGCGAGAGGTAATTGGAATCTCCCGGCACACAAGACGAGTGCCTCCAAGCTCAATTCACGATTTCCCAGTAATTCTTGTGGTAGACAGGTGCCACATAATAAGTTCCATATGTGAGATGGTAGCTGAACGCCTTGTCCAAAAGCATCTTACTTCTGAGAGTTGAGCCCACCCTCAGTCCCTCACAGTTCCACACTGCCTGCAGAGTGAGTTTCACACGTATTCACCAGAGACTATTGCCAGAGGCTTCTGAGTACAAGTTAACAATGCAGACCTGGAGGGTATCTCCAGGTGCAGTAGAGTGGTAATCTTGGAACCTCCTGACTCAGAGTACTGCTACCTTCTCACTGCCATAGGAATGCAGCTAGTTGACAGCTGGCTTCAAGACATGCTTCCCTGTGAGAGCTGAGGACAGGGCAGAACCCTCCCGCATCCTGCCTGACTGTAGGAGTAGCTGCTAACATCCTTATATTAGTGGCTGGGAGAGGTTGCGGGAAAAGCATGTGTGAGCACTGGGCCTGAACTCCCGTGTATCTGAGTTGAATACAGCGATTTCCAATGGCCTTCTTCAATCACAGTGTAGCTAGTTTCCAACTCCCATGTCCGAGGGGGTAGCAGACATCTGCCTCCCATGCATACACACTTCTGAGAGTTGAGCTTATGGCCTGTACCTCCACATCCAGCCTGCTGGTACCCTTGGCTTCTAAAAGGCCTAGGCTCGCTGTTTGACGGAAGTGCTGGGAGAGGTAATTGGAATCACCCGGCACACAAGACTAGTGCCTCCAAGCTCAGTTCAGCGATTTCCTAGTAATTCCTGTGGTAGACTGGTGCTACATACTAAGTTCCATACGTGAGAGGGTAGCTGAACGCCTTGTCCAAAACCATCTTACTTCTGAGAGTTGAGCTCAGCCTCAGTCCCTCACAGTTCCACACTGCCTGCAGAGTGAGTTTCGCAGGTCTTCAGCAGAGACGTTTGCCAGAGGCTTCTGAGACGCAGGGTAACAATGCAGACCTGGAGGGTATCCCCAGGTGCAGTCGACTGGTAATCTTGGAACCTCCTGACTCAGAATACTGCTACCTTCTCACTGCCATAGGAATGCAGCTAGTTGACAGCTGGCTTCAAGACATGCTTCCCTGTTAGAGCTGAGGACAGGGCAGATCCCTCCCGCATGCTGCCTGACAGTAGGAGTAACTGCTAACATCCTTATGTTAGTGGCTGGGAGAGGTTGCGGGAAAAGCATGTGTGAGCACTGGGCCTGAACTCCCATGTATCTGACTTGAATACAGCGATTTCCAACGGCTTTCCTCAACCAGAGTGTAGCTAGGTTCCAAATCCCATGTACGAGCGGGTAGCAGACATCTGCCTCCCATGCATACACACTTCTGAGAGTTGAGCTTATGGCCTGTACCTCCACATCCAGCCTGCTGGTACCCTTGGCTTTTAAAGGCCTAGGCTCGCTGTTTGACGGAAGTGCTGGGAGAGGTAATTGGAATCACCCGGCACAAAAGACTAGTGCCTCCAAGCTCAGTTCAGCGATTTCCTAGTAATTCCTGTGGTAGACTGGTGCTACATACTAAGTTCCATACGTGAGAGGGTAGCTGAACGCCTTGTCCAAAACCATCTTACTTCTGAGAGTTGAGCTCACCCTCAGTCCCTCACAGTTCCACACTGCCTGCAGAGTGAGTTTCGCAGGTCTTCAGCAGAGACGTTTGCCAGAGGCTTCTGAGACGCAGGGTAACAATGCAGACCTGGAGGGTATCCCCAGGTGCAGTCGACTGGTAATCTTGGAACCTCCTGACTCAGAATACTGCTACCTTCTCGCTGCCATAGGAAGGCAGCTAGTTGATAGCTGGCTTCAAGACATGCTTCCTTGTGAGAGCTGAGGACAGGGCAGAACCCTCCCGCATGCTGCCTGACTGTAGGAGTAGCTGCTAACATCCTTATGTTAGTGGCTGGGAGAGGTTGCGGGAAAAGCATGTGTGAGCACTGGGCCTGAACTCCCGTGTATCTGAGTTGAATACAGCGATTTCCAACGGCTTTCCTCAACCAGAGTGTAGCTAGGTTCCAAATCCCATGTACGAGCGGGTAGCAGACATCTGCCTCCCATGCATACACACTTCTGAGAGTTGAGCTTATGGCCTGTACCTCCACATCCAGCCTGCTGGTAACCTTGGCTTCTAAAAGGCCTAGGCTCGCTGTTTGACGGAAGTGCTGGGAGAGGTAATTGGAATCACCAGGCACACAAGACTAGTGCCTCCAAGCTCAGTTCAGCGATTTCCTAGTAATTCCTGTGGTAGACTGGTGCTACATACTAAGTTCCATACGTGAGAGGGTAGCTGAACGCCTTGTCCAAAACCATCTTACTTCTGAGAGTTGAGCTCAGGCACAGTCCCTCACAGTTCGACATTGCCTGCAGAGTGAATTTCGCAGGTCTTCAGCAGAGACGTTTGCCCGAGGCTTCTGAGACGCAGGGTAACAATGCAGACCTGGAGGGTATCCCCAGGTGCAGTCGACTGGTAATCTTGGAACCTCCTGACTCAGAATACTGCTACCTTCTCACTGCCATAGGAATGCAGCTAGTTGACAGCTGGCTTCAAGACATGCTTCCCTGTGAGAGCTGAGGACAGGGCAGAACCCTCCCGCATGCTGCCTGACTGTAGGAGTAGCTGCTAACATCCTTATGTTAGTGGCTGGGAGAGGTTGCGGGAAAAGCATGTGTGAGCACTGGGCCTGAACTCCCGTGTATCTGAGTTGAATACAGCGATTTCCAACGGCTTTCCTCAACAGAGTGTAGCTAGGTTCCAAATCCCATGTACTAGCGGGTAGCAGACATCTGCCTCCCATGCATACACACTTCTGAGAGTTGAGCTTATGGCCTGTACCTCCACATCCAGCCTGCTGGTACCCTTGGCTTCTAAAAGGCCTAGGCTCGCTGTTTGACGGAAGTGCTGGGAGAGGTAATTGGAATCTCCTGGCACACAAGACGAGTGACTCCAAGCTCAATTCATGATTTCCCATTAATTCTTGTGGTAGACAGGTGCTACATACTAAGTTCCATATGTGAGAAGGTAGCTGAACGCCTTGTCCAAAAGCATCTTACTTCTGAGAGTTGAGCTCACCCTCAGTCCCTCACACTTCCACACTGCCTGCAGAGTGAGTTTCACACGTCTTCACCAGAGACGATTGCCAGAGGCTTCTGAGACGCAGGGTAACAATGCAGACCTGGAGGGTATCCCCAGGTGCAGTCGACTGGTAATCTTGGAACCTCCTGACTCAGAATACTGCTACCTTCTCACTGCCATAGGAATGCAGCTAGTTGACAGCTGGCTTCAAGACATGCTTCCCTGTGAGAGCTGAGGACAGGGCAGAACCCTCCCGCATGCTGCCTGACTGTAGGAGCAGCTGCTAACATCCTTATGTTAGTGGCTGGGAGAGGTTGCTGGAAAAGCATGTGTGAGCACTGGGCCTGAACTCCCGTGTATCTGAGTTGAATACAGCGATTTCCAACGGCTTTCCTCAACAGAGTGTAGCTAGGTTCCAAATCCCATGTACTAGCGGGTAGCAGACATCTGCCTCCCATGCATACACACTTCTGAGAGTTGAGCTTATGGCCTGTACCTCCACATCCAGCCTGCTGGTACCCTTGGCTTCTAAAAGGCCTAGGCTCGCTGTTTGACGGAAGTGCTGGGAGAGGTAATTGGAATCTCCTGGCACACAAGATGAGTGACTCCAAGCTCAATTCATGATTTCCCATTAATTCTTGTGGTAGACAGGTGCTACATACTAAGTTCCATATGTGAGAAGGTAGCTGAACGCCTTGTCCAAAAGCATCTTACTTCTGAGAGTTGAGCCCACCCTCAGTCCCTCACACTTCCACACTGCCTGCAGAGTGAGTTTCACACGTCTTCACCAGAGACGATTGCCAGAGGCTTCTGAGACGCAGGGTAACAATGCAGACCTGGAGGGTATCCCCAGGTGCGGTCGACTGGTAATCTTGGAACCTCCTGATTCAGAATACTGCTACTTTCTCACTGCCATAGGAATGCAGCTAGTTGACAGCTGGCTTCAAGACATGCTTCCCTGTGAGAGCTGAGGACAGGGCAGAACCCTCCCGCATGCTGCCTGACTGTAGGAGTAGCTGCTAAAATCCTTATGTTAGTGGCTGGTAGAGGTTGCGGGAAAAGCATGTGTGAGCACTGGGCCTGAACTCCCGTGTACCTGAGTTGAATACAGCGATTTCCAACGGCTTTCCTCAACCAGAGTGTAGCTAGGTTCCAAATCCCATGTACGAGCGGGTAGCAGACATCTCCCTCCCATGTATATACACTTCTGAGAGTTGAGCTTATGGCCTGTACCTCCACAGCCAGCCTGCTGGTACCCTTGGCTTCTAAAAGTCCTAGGCTCGCTGTTTGACGGAAGTGCTGGGAGAGGTAATTGGAATCACCCGGCACACAAGACTAGTGCCTCCAAGCTCAGTTCAGCGATTTCCTAGTAATTCCTGTGGTAGACTGGTGCTGCATACTAAGTTCCATACGTGAGAGGGTAGCTGAACGCCTTGTCCAAAACCATCTAACTTCGGAGAGTTGAGCTCAGCCTCAGTCCCTCAGAGCTCCACACTGCCTGCAGAGTGAGTTTCGCAGGTCTTCAGCAGAGACGTTTGCCAGAGGCTTCTGAGACGCAGGGTAACAATGCAGACCTGGAGGGTATCCCCAGGTGCAGTCGACTGGTAATCTTGGAACCTCCTGACTCAGAATACTGCTACCTTCTCACTGCCATAGGAATGCAGCTAGTTGACAGCTGGCTTCAAGACATGCTTCCCTGTGAGAGCTGAGGACAGGGCAGATCCCTCCCGCATGCTGCCTGACTGTAGGAGTAGCTGCTAACATCCTTATGTTAGTGGCTAGGAGAGGTTGCGGGAAAAGCATGTGTGAGCACTGGGCCTGAACTCCCGTGTATCTGAGTTGAATACAGCGATTTCCAACGGCTTTCCTCAACCAGAGTGTAGCTAGGTTCCAAATCCCAAGTACGAGCGGGTAGCAGACATCTGCCTCCCATGCATACACACTTCTGAGAGTTGAGCTTATGGCCTGTACCTCCACAGCCAGCCTGCTGGTACCCTTGGCTTCTAAAAGGCCTAGGCTCGCTGTTTGACGGAAGTGCTGGGAGAGGTAATTGGAATCACCCGGCACACAAGACGAGTGCCTCCAAGCTCAATTCACGATTTCCCAGTAATTCTTGTGGTAGACAGGTGCTACATACTAAGTTCCATATGTGAGAAGGTAGCTGAACGCCTTGTCCAAAAGCATCTTACTTCTGAGAGTTGAGCACACCCTCAGTCCCTCACACTTCCACACTGCCTGCAGAGTGAGTTTCACACGTCTTCACCAGAGACGATTGCCAGAGGCTTCTGAGTACAAGTTACAATGCAGACCTGGAGGGTATCTCCAGGGGCAGTAGAGTGGTAATCTTGGAACCTCCTGACTCAGAGTACTGCTACCTTCTCACTGCCATAGGAATGCAGCTAGTTGACAGCTGGCTTCAAGACATGCTTCCCTGTGAGAGCTGAGGACAGGGCAGAACCCTCCCGCATCCTGCCTGACTGTAGGAGTAGCTGCTAACATCCTTATGTTAGTGGCTGGGAGAGGTTGCGGGAAAAGCATGTGTGAGCACTGGGCCTGAACTCCCGTGTATCTGAGTTGAATACAGCGATTTCCAATGGCCTTCTTCAATCACAGTGTAGCTAGGTTCCAACTCCCATGTCCGAGTGGGTAGCAGACATCTGCCTCCCATGCATACACACTTCTGAGAGTTGAGCTTATGGCCTGTACCTCCACATCCAGCCTGCTGGTACCCTTGTCTTCTAAAAGGCCAAGGCTCGCTGTTTGACGGAAGTGCTGTGAGAGGTAATTGGAATCACCCGGCACACAAGACTAGTGCCTCCAAGCTCAGTTCAGCGATTTCCTAGTAATTCCTGTGGTAGACTGGTGCTACATACTAAGTTCCATACGTGAGAGGGTAGCTGAACGCCTTGTCCAAAACCATCTTACTTCTGAGAGTTGAGCTCAGCCTCAGTCCCTCACAGTTCCACACTGCCTGCAGAGTGAGTTTCGCCGGTCTTCAGCAGAGACGTTTGCCAGAGGCTTCTGAGACGCAGGGTAACAATGCAGACCTGGAGGGTATCCCCAGGTGCAGTCGACTGGTAATCTTGGAACCTCCTGACTCAGAATACTGCTACCTTCTCACTGCCACAGGAATGCAGCTAGTTGACAGCTAGCTGGCTTCAAGACATGCTTCCCTGAGAGAGCTGAGGACAGGGCAGAACCCTCCCGCATTCTGCCAGACTGTAGGAATAGCTGCTAACATCCTAATGTTAGTGGCTGGGAGAGGTTGCGGGAAAAGCATGTGTGAGCACTGGGCCTGAACTCCCGTGTATCTGAGTTGAATACAGCGATTTCCAACGGCTTTCCTCAACCAGAGTGTAGCTAGGTTCCAAATCCCATGTACGAGCGGGTAGCAGACATCTGCCTCCCATGCATACACACTTCTGAGAGTTGAGCTTATGGCCTGTACCTCCACAGCCAGCCTGCTGGTACCCTTGGCTTCTAAAAGGCCTAGGCTCGCTGTTTGACGGAAGTGCTGGGAGAGGTAATTGGAATCTCCCGGCACACAAGACGAGTGCCTCCAAGCTCAATTCACGATTTCCCAGTAATTCTTGTGGTAGACAACTGCTACATACTAAGTTCCATATGTGAGATGGTAGCTGAACGCCTTGTCCAAAAGCATCTTACTTCTGAGAGTTGAGCCCACCCTCAGTCCCTCACAGTTCCACACTGCCTGCAGAGTGAGTTTCACACGTCTTCACCAGAGACGATTGCCAGAGGCTTCTGAGTACAAGTTAACAATGCAGACCTGGAGGGTATCTCCAGGTGCAGTAGAGTGGTAATCTTGGAACCTCCTGACTCAGAGTACTGCTACCTTCTCCTGCCATAGGAATGCAGCTAGTTGACAGCTAGCTTCAAGACATGCTTCCCTGTGAGAGCTGAGGACAGGGCAGAACCCTCCCGCATCCTGCCTGACTGTAGGAGTAGCTGCTAACATCCTTATGTTAGTGGCTGGGAGAGGTTGCCCGAAATGCATGTTTGAGCACTGGGCCTGAACTCCCGTGTATCTGAGTTGAATACAGCGATTTCCAATGGCCTTCTTCAATCACAGTGTAGCTAGGTTCCAACTCCCATGTCCGAGTGGGTAGCAGACATCTGCCTCCCATGCATACACTCTTCTGAGAGTTGAGCTTATGGCCTGTACCTCCACATCCAGCCTGCTGGTACCCTTGGCTTCTAAAAGGGCTAGGCTCGCTGTTTGACGGAAGTGCTGGGAGAGGTAATTGGAATCACCCGGCACACAAGACTAGTGCCTCCAAGCTCAGTTCAGCGATTTCCTAGTAATTCCTGTGGTAGACTGGTGCTACATACTAAGTTCCATACGTGAGAGGGTAGCTGAACGCCTTGTCCAAAACCATCTTACTTCTGAGAGTTGAGCTCACCCTCAGTCCCTCACATTTCCACACTGCCTGCAGAGTGAGTTTCGCAGGTCTTCAGCAGAGACGTTTGCCAGAGGCTTCTGAGACGCAGGGTAACAATGCAGACCTGGAGGGTATACCCAGGTGCAGTCGACTGGTAATCTTGGAACCTCCTGACTCAGAATACTGCTACCTTCTCACTGCCATAGGAATGCAGCTATTTGACAGCTAGCTGGCTTCAAGACTTGCTTCCCTGAGAGAGCTGAGGACAGGGCAGAACCCTCCCGCATGCTGCCTGACTGTAGGAGTAGCTGCTAACATCCTAATGTTAGTGGCTGGGAGAGGTTGCGGGAAAAGCATGTGTGAGCACTGGGCCTGAACTCCCGTGTATCTGAGTTGAATACAGCGATTTCCAACGGCTTCCCTCAACCAGAGTGTAGCTAGGTTCCAAATCCCATGTACGAGCGGGTAGCAGACATCTGCCTCCCATGCATACACACTTCTGAGAGTTGAGCTTATGGCCTGTACCTCCACAGCCAGCCTGCTGGTACCCTTGGCTTCTAAAAAGCCTAGGCTCGCTGTTTGACGGAAGTGCTGGGAGAGGTAATTGGAATCTCCCGGCACACAAGACGAGTGCCTCCAAGCTCAATTCACGATTTCCCAGTAATTCTTGTGGTAGACAGCTGCTACATACTAAGTTCCATATGTGAGATGGTAGCTGAACGCCTTGTCCAAAAGCATCTTACTTCTGAGAGTTGAGCCCACCCTCAGTCCCTCACAGTTCCACACTGCCTGCAGAGTGAGTTTCACACGTCTTCACCAGAGACGATTGCCAGAGGCTTCTGAGTACAAGTTAACAATGCAGACCTGGAGGGTATCTCCAGGTGCAGTAGAGTGGTAATCTTGGAACCTCCTGACTCAGAGTACTGCTACCTTCTCCTGCCATAGGAATGCAGCTAGTTGACAGCTAGCTTCAAGACATGCTTCCCTGTGAGAGCTGAGGACAGGGCAGAACCCTCCCGCATCCTGCCTGACTGTAGGAGTAGCTGCTAACATCCTTATGTTAGTGGCTGGGAGAGGTTGCGGGAAAAGCATGTGTGAGCACTGGGCCTGAACTCCCGTGTATCTGAGTTGAATACAGCGATTTCCAATGGCCTTCTTCAATCACAGTGTAGCTAGGTTCCAACTCCCATGTCCGAGTGGGTAGCAGACATCTGCCTCCCATGCATACACACTTCTGAGAGTTGAGATTATGGCCTGTACCTCCACATCCAGCCTGCTGGTACCCTTGGCTTCTAAAAGGCCTAGGCTCGCTGTTTGACGGAAGTGCTGGGAGAGGTAATTGGAATCACCCGGCACACAAGACTAGTGCCTCCAAGCTCAGTTCAGCGATTTCCTAGTAATTCCTGTGGTAGACTGGTGCTACATACTAAGTTCCATACGTGAGAGGGTAGCTGAACGCCTTGTCCAAAAGCATCTTACTTCTGAGAGTTGAGCTCACCCTCAGTCCCTCACAGTTCCACATGCCTGCAGAGTGAGTTTCGCAGGTCTTCAGCAGAGACGTTGGCCAGAGGCTTCTGAGACGCAGGGTAACAATGCAGACCTGCAGGGTATCCCCAGGTGCAGTCGACTGGTAACCTTGGAACCTCCTGACTCAGAATACTGCTACCTTCTCACTGCCATAGGAATGCAGCTAGTTGACAGCTAGCTGGCTTCAAGACTTGCTTCCCTGAGAGAGCTGAGGACAGGGCAGAACCCTCCCGCATGCTGCCTGACTGTAGGAGTAGCTGCTAACATCCTAATGTTAGTGGCTGGGAGAGGTTGCGGGAAAAGCATGTGTGAGCACTGGGCCTGAACTCCCGTGTATCTGAGTTGAATACAGCGATTTCCAACGGCATCCCTCAACCAGAGTGTAGCTAGGTTCCAAATCCCATGTACGAGCAGGTAGCAGACATCTGCCTCCCATGCATACACACTTCTGAGAGTTGAGCTTATGGCCTGTACCTCCACAGCCAGCCTGCTGGTACCCTTGGCTTCTAAAAGGCCTAGGCTCGCTGTTTGACGGAAGTGCTGGGAGAGGTAATTGGAATCTCCCGGCACACAAGACGAGTGCCTCCAAGCTCAATTCACGATTTCCCAGTAATTCTTGTGGTAGACAGGTGCTACATACTAAGTTCCATATGTGAGATGGTAGCTGAACGCCTTGTCCAAAAGCATCTTACTTCTGAGAGTTGAGCCCACCCTCAGTCCCTCACAGTTCCACACTGCCTGCAGAGTGAGTTTCACACGTCTTCACCAGAGACGATTGCCAGAGGCTTCTGAGTACAAGTTAACAATGCAGACCTGGAGGGTATCTCCAGGTGCAGTAGAATGGTAATCTTGGAACCTCCTGACTCAGAGTACTGCTACCTTCTCCTGCCATAGGAATGCAGCTAGTTGACAGCTAGCTTCAAGACATGCTTCCCTGTGAGAGCTGAGGACAGGGCAGAACCCTCCCGCATCCTGCCTGACTGTAGGAGTAGCTGCTAACATCCTTATGTTAGTGGCTGGGAGAGGTTGCGTGAAAAGCATGTGTGAGCACTGGGCCTGAACTCCCGTGTATCTGAGTTGAATACAGCGATTTCCAATGGCCTTCTTCAATCACAGTGTAGCTAGGTTCCAACTCCCATGTCCGAGTGGGTAGCAGACATCTGCCTCCCATGCATACACACTTCTGAGAGTTGAGCTTATGGCCTGTACCTCCACATCCAGCCTGCTGGTACCCTTGGCTTCTAAAAGGCCTAGGCTCGCTGTTTGACGGAAGTGCTGGGAGAGGTAATTGGAATCACCCGGCACACAAGACTAGTGCCTCCAAGCATAGTTCAGCGATTTCCTAGTAATTCCTGTGGTAGACTGGTGCTACATACTAAGTTCCATACGTGAGAGGGTAGCTGAACGCCTTGTCCAAAACCATCTTACTTCGGAGAGTTGAGCTCAGCCTCAGTCCCTCAGAGTTCCACACTGCCTGCAGAGTGAGTTTCGCAGGTCTTCAGCAGAGACGTTTGCCAGAGGCTTCTGATACGCAGGGTAACAATGCAGACCTGGAGGGTATCCCCAGGTGCAGTCGACTGGTAATCTTGGAACCTCCTGACTCAGAATACTGCTACCTTCTCACTGCCATAGGAATGCAGCTAGTTGACAGCTGGCTTCAAGACATGCTTCCCTGTGAGAGCTGAGGACAGGGCAGATCCCTCCCGCATGCTGCCTGACTGTAGGAGTAGCTGCTAACATCCTTATGTTAGTGGCTAGGAGAGGTTGCGGGAAAAGCATGTGTGAGCACTGGGCCTGAACTCCCGTGTATCTGAGTTGAATACAGCGATTTCCAACGGCTTTCCTCAACCAGAGTGTAGCTAGGTTCCAAATCCCAAGTACGAGCGGGTAGCAGACATCTGCCTCCCATGCATACACACTTCTGAGAGTTGAGCTTATGGCCTGTACCTCCACAGCCAGCCTGCTGGTACCCTTGGCTTCTAAAAGGCCTAGGCTCGCTGTTTGACGGAAGTGCTGGGAGAGGTAATTGGAATCTCCCGGCACACAAGACGAGTGCCTCCAAGCTCAATTCACGATTTCCCAGTAAGTCTTGTGGTAGACAGGTGCTACATACTAAGTTCCATATGTGAGAAGGTAGCTGAACGCCTTGTCCAAAAGCATCTTTCTTCTGAGAGTTGAGCACACCCTCAGTCCCTCACACTTCCACAGTGCCTGCAGAGTGAGTTTCACACGTCTTCACCAGAGACGATTGCCAGAGGCTTCTGAGTACAAGTTAACAATGCAGACCTGGAGGGTATATCCAGGTGCAATAGAGTGGTAATCTTGGAACCTCCTGACTCAGAGTACTGCTACCTTCTCACTGCCATAGGAATGCAGCTAGTTGACAGCTGGCTTCAAGACATGCTTCCCTGTGAGAGCTGAGGACAGGGCAGAACCCTCCCGCATCCTGCCTGAGTGTAGGAGTAGCTGCTAACATCCTAATGTTAGTGGCTGGGAGAGGTTACGGGAAAAGCATGTGTGAGCACTGGGCCTGAACTCCCGTGTATCTGAGTTGAATACAGCGAATTCCAATGCCTTCTTCAATCACAGTGTAGCTAGGTTCCAACTCCCATGTCCGAGTGGGTAGCAGACATCTGCCTCCCATGCATACACACTTCTGAGAGTTGAGCTTATGGCCTGTACCTCCACATCCAGCCTGCTGGTACCCTTGGCTTCTAAAAGGCCTAGGCTCGCTGTTTGACGGAAGTGCTGGGAGAGGTAATTGGAATCACCCGGCACACAAGACTAGTGCCTCCAAGCTCAGTTCAGCGATTTCCTAGTAATTCCTGTGGTAGACTGGTGCTACATACTAAGTTCAATACGTGAGAGGGTAGCTGAACGCCTTGTCCAAAACCATCTTACTTCTGAGAGTTGAGCTCAGACTCAGTCCCTCACAGTTCCACACTGCCTGCAGAGTGAGTTTCGCAGGTCTTCAGCAGAGACGTTGGCCAGAGGCTTCTGAGACGCAGGGTAACAATGCAGACCTGGAGGGTATCCACAGGTGCAGTCGACTGGTAATCTTGGAACCTCCTGACTCAGAATACTGCTACCTTCTCACTGCCATAGGAATGCAGCTATTTGACAGCTGGCTTCAAGACATGCTTCCCTGTGAGAGCTGAGGACAGGGCAGAACCCTCCCGCATGCTGCCTGACTGTAGGAGTAGCTGCTAACATCCTTATGTTAGTGGCTGGGAGAGGTTGCGGGAAAAGCATGTGTGAGCACTGGGCCTGAACTCCCGTGTATCTGAGTTGAATACAGCGATTTCCAACGGCTTTCCTCAACCAGAGTGTAGTTAGGTTCCAAATCCCATGTACGAGCGGGTAGCAGACATCTGAGTCCCATGCATACACACTTCTGAGAGTTGAGCTTATGGCCTGTACCTCCACAGCCAGCCTGCTGGTACCCTTGGCTTCTAAAAGGCCTAGGCTCGCTGTTTGACGGAAGTGCTGGGAGAGGTAATTGGAATCACCCGGCACACAAGACGAGTGCCTCCAAGCTCAATTCACGATTTCCCAGTAATTCTTGTGGTACACAGGTGCTACATACTAAGTTCCATATGTGAGAAGGTAGCTGAACGCCTTGTACAAAAGCATCTTACTTCTGAGAGTTGAGCACACCCTCAGTCCCTCACACTTCCACACTGCCTGCAGAGGGAGTTTCACACGTCTTCACCAGAGACGATTGCCAGAGGCTTCTGAGTACAAGTTAACAATGCAGACCTGGAGGGTATCTCCAGGGGCAGTAGAGTGGTAATCTTGGAACCTCCTGACTCAGAGTACTGCTACCTTCTCACTGCCATAGGAATGCAGCTAGTTGACAGCTGGCTTCAAGACATGCTTCCCTGTGAGAGCTGAGGACAAGGCAGAACCCTCCCGCATCCTGCCTGACTGTAGGAGTAGCTGCTAACATCCTTATGTTAGTGGCTGGGAGAGGTTGCGGGAAAAGCATGTGTGAGCACTGGGCCTGAACTCCCGTGTATCTGAGTTGAATACAGCGATTTCCAATGGCCTTCTTCAATCACAGTGTAGCTAGGTTCCAACTCCCATGTCCGAGTGAGTAGCAGACATCTGCCTCCCATGCATATACACTTCTGAGATTTGAGTTTATGGCCTGTACCTCCACAGCCAGCCTGCTGGTACCGTTGGCTTCTAAAAGGCCTAGGCTCGCTGTTTGACGGAAGTGCTGGGAGAGGTAATTGGAATCTCCCGGCACACAAGACTAGTGCCTCCAAGCTCAGTTCAGCGATTTCCTAGTAATTCCTGTGGTAGACTGGTGCTACATACTAAGTTCCATACGTGAGAGGGTAGCTGAACGCCTTGTCCAAAACCATCTTACTTCTGAGAGTTGAGCTCAGCCTCAGTCCCTCACAGTTCCACACTGCCTGCA
This sequence comes from Canis lupus baileyi, assembly GCF_048164855.1. NCBI lineage: Eukaryota > Metazoa > Chordata > Mammalia > Carnivora > Canidae > Canis > Canis lupus. The sequence goes on along the minus strand of NC_132844.1, from coordinate 78,459,739 downwards.
GAGTGAGTTTCACAGGTCTTCAGCAGAGACGTTTGCCAGAGGCTTCTGAGACACAGGGTAACAATGCAGACCTGGAGGGTATCCCCAGGTGCAGTCGACTGGTAATCTTGGAACCTCCTGACTCAGAATACTGCTACCTTCTCACTGCCATAGGAATGCAGCTAGTTGACAGCTGGCTTCAAGACATGCTTCCCTGTGAGAGCTGAGGACAGGGCAGAACCTACCCGCATGCTGCCTGACTGTAGGAGTAGCTGCTAACATCCTTATGTTAGTGGCTGGGAGAGGTTGCGGGAAAAGCATGTGTGAGCACTGGGCCTGAACTCCCGTGTATCTGAGTTGAATACAGCGATTTCCAACGGCTTTCCTCAACCAGAGTGTAGCTAGGTTCCAAATCCCATGTACGAGCGGGTAGGAGACATCTGCCTCCCATGCATACACACTTCTGAGAGTTGAGCTTATGGCCTGTACCTCCACATCCAGCCTGCTGGTACCCTTGGCTTCTAAAAGGCCTAGGCTCGCTGTTTGACGGAAGTGGTGGGAGAGGTAATTGGAATCTCCCGGCACACAAGACGAGTGCCTCCAAGCTCAATTCACGATTTCCCAGTAATTCTTGTGGTAGACAGGTGCTACATACTAAGTTCCATATGTGAGATGGTAGCTGAACGCCTTGTCCAAAAGCATCTTACTTCTGAGAGTTGAGCCCACCCTCAGTCCCTCACAGTTCCACACTGCCTGCAGAGTGAGTTTCACACGTCTTCACCAGAGACGATTGCCAGAGGCTTCTGAGTACAAGTTAACAATGCAGACCTGGAGGGTATCTCCAGGTGCAGTAGAGTGGTAATCTTGGAACCTCCTGACTCAGAGTACTGCTACCTTCTCACTGCCATAGGAATGCAGCTAGTTGACAGCTGGCTTCAAGACATGCTTCCCTGTGAGAGCTGAGGACAGGGCAGAACCCTCCCGCATCCTGTCTGACTGTAGGAGTAGCTGCTAACATCCTTATGTTAGTGGCTGGGAGAGGTTGCGGGAAAAGCATGTGTGAGCACTGGGCCTGAACTCCCGTGTATCTGAGTTGAATACAGCGATTTCCAATGGCCTTCTTCAATCACAGTGTAGCTATGTTCCAACTCCCATGTCCGAGTGGGTAGCAGACATCTGCCTCCCATGCATACACACTTCTGAGAGTTGAGCTTATGGCCTGTACCTCCACAGCCAGCCTGCTGGTACCCTTGGCTTCTAAAAGGCCTAGGCTCGCTGTTTGACGGAAGTGCTGGGAGAGGTAATTGGAATCACCCGGCACACAAGACGAGTGCCTCCAAGCTCAATTCACGATTTCCCAGTAATTCTTGTGGTAGACAGGTGCTACATACTAAGTTCCATATGTGAGAAGGTAGCTGAACGCCTTGTCCAAAGGCATCTTACTTCTGAGAGTTGAGCACACCGTCAGTCCCTCACACTTCCACACTGCCTGCAGAGTGAGTTTCACACATCTTCACCAGAGACGATTGCCAGAGGCTTCTGAGTACAAGTTAACAATGCAGACCTGGAGGGTATCTCCAGGTGCAGTAGAGTGGTAATCTTGGAACCTCCTGACTCAGAGTACTGCTACCTTCTCACTGCCATAGGAATGCAGCTAGTTGACAGCTGGCTTCAAGACATGCTTCCCTGTGAGAGCTGAGGACAGGGCAGAACCCTCCCGCATCCTGCCTGACTGTAGGAGTAGCTGCTAACATCCTAATGTTAGTGGCTGGGAGAGGTTGCGGGAAAAGCATGTGTGAGCACTGGGCCTGAACTCCCGTGTATCTGAGTTGAATACAGCGATTTCCAATGGCCTTCTTCAATCACAGTGTAGCTAGGTTCCAACTCCCATGTCCGAGTGGGTAGCAGACATCTGCCTCCCATGCATACACACTTCTGAGAGTTGAGCTTATGGCCTGTACCTCCACATCCAGCCTGCTGGTACCCTTGGCTTCTAAAAGGCCTAGGCTCGCTGTTTGACGGAAGTGCTGGGAGAGGTAATTGGAATCACCCGGCACACAAGACTAGTGCCTCCAAGCTCAGTTCAGCGATTTCCTAGTAATTCCTGTGGTAGACTGGTGCTACATACTAAGTTCCATACGTGAGAGGGTAGCTGAACGCCTTGTCCAAAACCATCTTACTTCTGAGAGTTGAGCTCAGCCTCAGTCCCTCACATTTCCACACTGCCTGCAGAGTGAGTTTCGCCGGTCTTCAGCAGAGACGTTTGCCAGAGGCTTCTGAGACGCAGGGTAACAATGCAGACCTGGAGGGTATCCCCAGGTGCAGTCGACTGGTAATCTTGGAACCGCCTGACTCAGAATACTGCTACCTTCTCACTGCCACAGGAATGCAGCTAGTTGACAGCTAGCTGGCTTCAAGACATGCTTCCCTGAGAGAGCTGAGGACAGGGCAGAACCCTCCCGCATTCTGCCGGACTGTAGGAATAGCTGCTAACATCCTAATGTTAGTGGCTGGGAGAGGTTGTGGGAAAAGCATGTGTGAGCACTGGGACTGAACTCCCGTGTATCTGAGTTGAATACAGCGATTTCCAACGGCTTTCCTCAACCAGAGTGTAGCTAGGTTCCAAATCCCATGTACGAGCGGGTAGCAGACATCTGCCTCCCATGCATACACACTTCTGAGAGTTGAGCTTATGGCCTGTACCTCCACAGCCAGCCTGCTGGTACCCTTGGCTTCTAAAAGGCCTAGGCTCGCTGTTTGACGGAAGTGCTGGGAGAGGTAATTGGAATCTCCCGGCACACAAGACGAGTGCCTCCAAGCTCAATTCACGATTTCCCAGTAATTCTTGTGGTAGACAACTGCTACATACTAAGTTCCATATGTGAGATGGTAGCTGAACGCCTTGTCCAAAAGCATCTTACTTCTGAGAGTTGAGCCCACCCTCAGTCCCTCACAGTTCCACACTGCCTGCAGAGTGAGTTTCACACGTCTTCACCAGAGACGATTGCCAGAGGCTTCTGAGTACAAGTTAACAATGCAGACCTGGAGGGTATCTCCAGGTGCAGTAGAGTGGTAATCTTGGAACCTCCTGACTCAGAGTACTGCTACCTTCTCCTGCCATAGGAATGCAGCTAGTTGACAGCTAGCTTCAAGACATGCTTCCCTGTGAGAGCTGAGGACAGGGCAGAACCCTCCCGCATCCTGCCTGACTGTAGGAGTAGCTGCTAACATCCTTATGTTAGTGGCTGGGAGAGGTTGCGGGAAAAGCATGTTTGAGGACTGGGCCTGAACTCCCGTGTATCTGAGTTGAATACAGCGATTTCCAATGGCCTTCTTCAATCACAGTGTAGCTAGGTTCCAACTCCCATGTCCGAGTGGGTAGCAGACATCTGCCTCCCATGCATACACACTTCTGAGAGTTGAGCTCATGGCCTGTACCTCCACATCCAGCCTGCTGGTACCCTTGCCTTCTAAAAGGCCTAGGCTCGCTGTTTGACGGAAGTGCTGGGAGAGGTAATTGGAATCACCCGGCACACAAGACTAGTGCCTCCAAGCTCAGTTCAGCGATTTCCTAGTAATTCCTGTGGTAGACTGGTGCTACATACTAAGTTCCATACGTGAGAGGGTAGCTGAACGCCTTGTCCAAAACCATCTTACTTCTGAGAGTTGAGCTCACCCTCAGTCCCTCACATTTCCACACTGCCTGCAGAGTGAGTTTCGCAGGTCTTCAGCAGAGACGTTGGCCAGAGGCTTCTGAGACGCAGGGTAACAATGCAGACCTGGAGGGTATCCCCAGGTGCAGTCGACTGGTAATCTTGGAACCTCCTGACTCAGAATACTGCTACCTTCTCACTGCCATAGGAATGCAGCTAGTTGACAGCTAGCTGGCTTCAAGACTTGCTTCCCTGAGAGAGCTGAGGACAGGGCAGAACCCTCCCGCATGCTGCCTGACTGTAGGAGTAGCTGCTAACATCCTAATGTTAGTGGCTGGGAGAGGTTGCGGGAAAAGCATGTGTGAGCACTGGGCCTGAACTCCCGTGTATCTGAGTTGAATACAGCGATTTCCAACGGCTTCCCTCAACCAGAGTGTAGCTAGGTTCCAAATCCCATGTACGAGCGGGTAGCAGACATCTGCCTCCCATGCATACACACTTCTGAGAGTTGAGCTTATGGCCTGTACCTCCACAGCCAGCCTGCTGGTACCCTTGGCTTCTAAAAAGCCTAGGCTCGCTGTTTGACGGAAGTGCTGGGAGAGGTAATTGGAATCTCCCGGCACACAAGACGAGTGCCTCCAAGCTCAATTCACGATTTCCCAATAATTCTTGTGGTAGACAGCTGCTACATACTAAGTTCCATATGTGAGATGGTAGCTGAACGCCTTGTCCAAAAGCATCTTACTTCTGAGAGTTGAGCCCACCCTCAGTCCCTCACAGTTCCACACTGCCTGCAGAGTGAGTTTCACACGTCTTCACCAGAGACGATTGCCAGAAGCTTCTGAGTACAAGTTAACAATGCAGACCTGGAGGGTATCTCCAGGTGCAGTAGAGTGGTAATCTTGGAACCTCCTGACTCAGAGTACTGCTACCTTCTCCTGCCATAGGAATGCAGCTAGTTGACAGCTAGCTTCAAGACATGCTTCCCTGTGAGAGCTGAGGACAGGGCAGAACCCTCCCGCATCCTGCCTGACTGTAGGAGTAGCTGCTAACATCCTTATGTTAGTGGCTGGGAGAGGTTGCGGGAAAAGCATGTTTGAGCACTGGGCCTGAACTCCCGTGTATCTGAGTTGAATACAGCGATTTCCAATGGCCTTCTTCAATCACAGTGTAGCTAGGTTCCAACTCCCATGTCCGAGTGGGTAGCAGACATCTGCCTCCCATGCATACACACTTCTGAGAGTTGAGCTTATGGCCTGTACCTCCACAGCCAGCCTGCTGGTACCCTTGGCTTCTAAAAGGCCTAGGCTCGCTGTTTGACGGAAGTGCTGGGAGAGGTAATTGGAATCACCCGGCACACAAGACTAGTGCCTCCAAGCTCAGTTCAGCGATTTCCTAGTAATTCCTGTGGTAGACTGGTGCTACATACTAAGTTCCATACGTGAGAGGGTAGCTGAACGCCTTGTCCAAAACCATCTTACTTCTGAGAGTTGAGCTCACCCTCAGTCCCTCACATTTCCACACTGCCTGCAGAGTGAGTTTCGCAGGTCTTCAGCAGAGACGTTGGCCAGAGGCTTCTGAGACGCAGGGTAACAATGCAGACCTGGAGGGTATCCCCAGGTGCAGTCGACTGGTAATCTTGGAACCTCCTGACTCAGAATACTGCTACCTTCTCACTGCCATAGGAATGCAGCTAGTTGACAGCTAGCTGGCTTCAAGACTTGCTTCCCTGAGAGAGCTGAGGACAGGGCAGAACCCTCCCGCATGCTGCCTGACTGTAGGAGTAGCTGCTAACATCCTAATGTTAGTGGCTGGGAGAGGTTGCGGGAAAAGCATGTGTGAGCACTGGGCCTGAACTCCCGTGTATCTGAGTTGAATACAGCGATTTCCAACGGCTTCCCTCAACCAGAGTGTAGCTAGGTTCCAAATCCCATGTACGAGCGGGTAGCAGACATCTGCCTCCCATGCATACACACTTCTGAGAGTTGAGCTTATGGCCTGTACCTCCACAGCCAGCCTGCTGGTACCCTTGGCTTCTAAAAAGCCTAGGCTCGCTGTTTGACGGAAGTGCTGGGAGAGGTAATTGGAATCTCCCGGCACACAAGACGAGTGCCTCCAAGCTCAATTCACGATTTCCCAGTAATTCTTGTGGTAGACAGCTGCTACATACTAAGTTCCATATGTGAGATGGTAGCTGAACGCCTTGTCCAAAAGCATCTTACTTCTGAGAGTTGAGCCCACCCTCAGTCCCTCACAGTTCCACACTGCCTGCAGAGTGAGTTTCACACGTCTTCACCAGAGACGATTGCCAGAAGCTTCTGAGTACAAGTTAACAATGCAGACCTGGAGGGTATCTCCAGGTGCAGTAGAGTGGTAATCTTGGAACCTCCTGACTCAGAGTACTGCTACCTTCTCCTGCCATAGGAATGCAGCTAGTTGACAGCTAGCTTCAAGACATGCTTCCCTGTGAGAGCTGAGGACAGGGCAGAACCCTCCCGCATCCTGCCTGACTGTAGGAGTAGCTGCTAACATCCTTATGTTAGTGGCTGGGAGAGGTTGCGGGAAAAGCATGTGTGAGCACTGGGCATGAACTCCCGTGTATCTGAGTTGAATACAGCGATTTCCAATGGCCTTCTTCAATCACAGTGTAGCTAGGTTCCAACTCCCATGTCCGAGTGGGTAGCAGACATCTGCCTCCCATGCATACACACTTCTGAGAGTTGAGCTTATGGCCTGTACCTCCACAGCCAGCCTGCTGGTACCCTTGGCTTCTAAAAGGCCTAGGCTCGCTGTTTGACGGAAGTGCTGGGAGAGGTAATTGGAATCTCCCGGCACACAAGACGAGTGCCTCCAAGCTCAATTCACGATTTCCCAGTAATTCTTGTGGTAGACAGGTGCTACATACTAAGTTCCATATGTGAGATGGTAGCTGAACGCCTTGTCCAAAAGCATCTTACTTCTGAGAGTTGAGCCCACCCTCAGTCCCTCACAGTTCCACACTGCCTGCAGAGTGAGTTTCACACGTCTTCACCAGAGACGATTGCCAGAGGCTTCTGAGTACAAGTTAACAATGCAGACCTGGAGGGTATCTCCAGGTGCAGTAGAGTGGTAATCTTGGAACCTCCTGACTCAGAGTACTGCTACCTTCTCCTGCCATAGGAATGCAGCTAGTTGACAGCTAGCTTCAAGACATGCTTCCCTGTGAGAGCTGAGGACAGGGCAGAACCCTCCCGCATCCTGCCTGACTGTAGGAGTAGCTGCTAACATCCTTATGTTAGTGGCTGGGAGAGGTTGCGGGAAAAGCATGTGTGAGCACTGGGCCTGAACTCCCGTGTATCTGAGTTGAATACAGCGATTTCCAATGGCCTTCTTCAATCACAGTGTAGCTAGGTTCCAACTCCCATGTCCGAGTGGGTAGCAGACATCTGCCTCCCATGCATACACACTTCTGAGAGTTGAGCTTATGGCCTGTACCTCCACATCCAGCCTGCTGGTACCCTTGGCTTCTAAAAGGCCTAGGCTCGCTGTTTGACGGAAGTGCTGGGAGAGGTAATTGGAATCACCCGGCACACAAGACTAGTGCCTCCAAGCTCAGTTCAGCGATTTCCTAGTAATTCCTGTGGTAGACTGGTGCTACATACTAAGTTCCATACGTGAGAGGGTAGCTGAACGCCTTGTCCAAAACCATCTTACTTCTGAGAGTTGAGCTCACCCTCAGTCCCTCACAGTTCCACATGCCTGCAGAGTGAGTTTCACAGGTCTTCAGCAGAGACGTTTGCCAGAGGCTTCTGAGACGCAGGGTAACAATGCAGACCTGGAGGGTATCCCCAGGTGCAGTCGACTGGTAATCTTGGAACCTCCTGACTCAGAATACTGCTACTTTCTCACTGCCATAGGAATGCAGCTAGTTGACAGCTGGCTTCAAGACATGCTTCCCTGTGAGAGCTGAGGACAGGGCAGAACCTTCCCGCATGCTGCCTGACTGTAGCAGTAGCTGCTAACATCCTTATGTTAGTGGCTGGGAGAGGTTGCGGGAAAAGCATGTGTGAGCACTGGGCCTGAACTCCCGTGTATCTGAGTTGAATAAAGCGATTTCCAACGGCTTTCCTCAACTAGAGTGTAGCTAGGTTCCAAATCCCATGTACGAGCGGGTAGCAGACATCTGCCTCCCATGCATACACACTTCTGAGAGTTTTGCTTATGGCCTGTACCTCCACATCCAGCCTGCTGGTACCCTTGGCTTCTAAAAGGCCAAGGCTCGCTGTTTGACAGAAGTCCTGGGAGAGTTAATTGGAATCACCCGGCACACAAGACGAGTGCCTCCAAGCTCAGTTCAGCGATTTCCTAGTAATTCCTGTGGTAGACTGGTGCTACATACTAAGTTCCATACGTGAGAGGGTAGCTGAACGCCTTGTCCAAAACCATCTTACTTCTGAGAGTTGAGCTCAGCCTCAGTCCCTCACAGTTCCACACTGCCTGCAGAGTGAGTTTCACAGGTCTTCAGCAGAGACGTTTGCCAGAGGCTTCTGAGACGCAGGGTAACAATGCAGACCTGGAGGGTATCCCCAGGTGCAGTCGACTGGTAATCTTGGAACCTCCTGACTCAGAATACTGCTACCTTCTCACTTCCATAGGAATGCAGCTAGTTGACAGCTTGCTGGCTTCAAGACATGCTTCCCTGAGAGAGCTGAGGACAGGGCAGAACCCTCCCGCATGCTGCCTGACTGTAGGTGTAGCTGCTAACATCCTAATGTTAGTGGCTGGGAGAGGTTGCGGGAAAAGCATGTGTGAGCACTGGGCCTGAACTCCCGTGTATCTGAGTTGAATACAGCGATTTCCAACGGCTTTCCTTAACCAGAGTGTAGCTAGGTCCCAAATCCCATGTACGAGCGGGTTGCAGACATCTGCCTCCCATGCATACACACTTCTGAGAGTTGAGCTTATGGCCTATACCTCCACATCCAGCCTGCTGGTATCCTTGGCTTCTAAAAGGCCTAGGCTCGCTGTTTGACGAAAGTGCTGGGAGAGGTAATTGGAATCTCCCGGCACACAAGACGAGTGCCTCCAAGCTCAATTCACGATTTCCCAGTAATTCTTGTGGTAGACAGGTGCTACATACTAAGTTCCATATGTGAGAAGGTAGCTGAACGCCTTGTCCAAAAGCATCTTACTTCTGAGAGTTGAGCCCACCCTCAGTCCCTCACACTTCCACACTGCCTGCAGAGTGAGTTTCACACGTATTCACCAGAGACGATTGCCAGAGGCTTCTGAGTACAAGTTAACAATGCAGACCTGGAGGGTATCTCCAGGTGCAGTAGAGTGGTAATCTTGGAACCTCCTGACTCAGAGTACTGCTACCTTCTCACTGCCATAGGAATGCAGCTAGTTGACAGCTGGCTTCAAGACATGCTTCCCTGTGAGAGCTGAGGACAGGGCAGAACCCTCCCGCATCCTGCCTGACTGTAGGAGTAGCTGCTAACATCCTAATGTTAGTGGCTGGGAGAGGTTGCCGAAAAGCATGTGTGAGCACTGGGCCTGAACTCCCGTGTATCTGAGTTGAATACAGCGATTTCCAATGGTCTTCTTCAATCACAGTGTAGCTAGGTTCCAACTCCCAGGTCCGAGTGGGTAGCAGACATCTGCCTCCCATGCATACACACCTCTGAGAGTTGAGCTTATGGCCTGTACCTCCACATCCAGCCTGCTGGTACCCTTGGGTTCTAAAAGGCCTAGGCTCGCTGTTTGACGGAATTGCTGGGAGAGGTAATTGGAATCACCCGGCACACAAGACTAGTGCCTCCAAGCTCAGTTCAGCGATTTCCTAGTAATTCCTGTGGTAGACTGGTGCTACATACTAAGTTCCATACGTGAGAGGGTAGCTGAACGCCTTGTCCAAAACCATCTTACTTCTGAGATTTGAGCTCAGCCTCAGTCCCTCACAGTTCCCCACTCCCTGCAGAGTGAGTTTCGCAGGTCTCCAGCAGAGAAGTTTGCCAGAGGCTTCTGAGACGCAGGGTAACAATGCAGATCTGGAGGGTATCCCAAGGTGCAGTCGACTGGTAATCTTGGAACCTCCTGACTCAGAATACTGCTACCTTCTCACTGCCATAGGAATGCAGCTTGTTGACAGCTGGCTTCAAGACATGCTTCCCTGTGAGAGCTGAGGACAGGGCAGAACCCTCCCGCATGCTGCCTGACTGTAGGAGTAGCTGCTAACATCCTTATGTTAGTGGCTGGGAGAGGTTGCGGGAAAAGCATGTGTGAGCACTGGGCCTGAACTCCCGTGTATCTGAGTTGAATACAGCGATTTCCAACGGCTTTCCTCAACCAGAGTGTAGCTAGGTTCCAAATCCCATGTACGAGCGGGTAGCAGACATCTGCCTCCCATGCATACACACTTCTGAGAGTTGAGCTTATGGCCTGTACCTACACATCCAGCCTGCTGGGACCCTTGGCTTCTAAAAGGCCTAGGCTCGCTGTTTGACGGAAGTGCTGGGAGAGGTAATTGGAATCTCCCGACACACAAGACGAGTGCCTCCAAGCTCAATTCACGATTTCCCAGTAATTCTTGTGGTAGAGAGGTGCTACATACTAAGTTCCCTATGTGAGATGGTAGCTGAACGCCTTGTACAAAACCATCTTACTTCTGAGAGTTGAGCACACCCTCAGTCCCTCACAGTTCCACACTGCCTGCAGAGTGAGTTTCACACGTCTTCACCAGAGACGATTGCCAGAGGCTTCTGAGTACAAGTTAACAATGCAGACCTGGAGGGTATCTTCAGGTGCAGTAGAGTGGTAATCTTGGAACCTCCTGACTCAGAGTACTGCTACCTTCTCACTGCCCTAGGAATGCAGCTAGTTGACAGCTAGCTGGCTTCAAGACATGCTTTCCTGAGAGAGCTGAGGACACGGCAGAACCCTCCCGCATGCTGCCGTATGTAGGAGTAGCTAATAACATCCTAATGTTAGTGGCTGGGAGAGGTTGCGGGAAAAGCATGTGTGAGCACTGGGCCTGAACTCCCGTGTACCTGAGTTGAATACAGCGATTTCCAGCGGCTTTCCTCAAGCAGAGTGTAGCTAGGTTCCAAATCCCATGTACGAGCGGGTAGCAGACATCTGCCTCCCATGCATACACACTTCTGAGAGTTGAGCTTATGGCCTGTACCTCCACAGCCAGCCTGCTGGTACCCTTGGCTTCTAAAAGGCCTAGGCTCGCTGTTTGACGGAAGTGCTGGGAGAGGTAATTGGAATCACCTGGCACACAAGACTAGTGCCTCCAAGCTCAGTTCAGCGATTTCCTAGTAATTCCTGTGGTAGACTGGTGCTACATACTAAGTTCCATACGTGAGAGGGTAGCTGAACGCCTTGTCCAAAACCATCTTACTTCTGAGAGTTGAGCTCAGCCTCAGTCCCTCACAGTTCCACACTGCCTGCAGAGTGAGTTTCACAGGTCTTCAGCAGAGACGTTTGCCAGAGGCTTCTGAGACACAGGGTAACAATGCAGACCTGGAGGGTATCCCCAGGTGCAGTCGACTGGTAATCTTGGAACCTCCTGACTCAGAATACTGCTACCTTCTCACTGACATAGGAATGCAGCTAGTTGACAGCTGGCTTCAAGACATGCTTCCCTGTGAGAGCTGAGGACAGGGCAGAACCCTCCCGCATGCTACCTGACTGTAGGAGTAGGTGCTAACATCCTTATGTTAGTGACTGGGAGAGGTTGCGGGAAAAGCATGTGTGAGCACTGGGCCTGAACTCCCGTGTACCTGAGTTGAATACAGCGATTTCCAACGGCTTTCCTCAACCAGAGTGTAGCTAGGTTCCAAATCCCATGTACGAGCGTGTAGCAGACATCTGCCTCCCATGCATACACACTTCTGAGAGTTGAGCTTATGGCCTGTACCTCCACAGCCAGCCTGCTGGTACCCTTGGCTTCTAAAAGGCCTAGGCTCGCTGTTTGACGGAAGTGCTGGGAGAGGTAATTGGAATCACCCGGCACACAAGACTAGTGCCTCCAAGCTCAGTTTATCGATTTCTTAGTAATTCCTGTGGTAGACTGGTGCTACATACTAAGTTCCATACGTGAGAGGGTAGCTGAACGCCTTGTCCAAAACCATCTTACTTCTGAGAGTTGAGCTCAGCCTCAGTCCCTCACAGTTCCACACTGCCTGCAGAGTGAGTTTCACACGTCTTCACCAGAGACGATTGCCAGAGGCTTCTGAGTACAAGTTAACAATGCAGACCTGGAGGGTATCCCCAGGTGCAGTCGACTGGTAATCTTGGAACCTCCTGACTCAGAATACTGCTACTTTCTCACTGCCATAGGAATGCAGCTAGTTGACAGCTGGCTTCAAGACATGCTTCCCTGTGAGAGCTGAGGACAGGGCAGAACCCTCCCGCATCCTGCCTGACTGTAGGAGTAGCTGCTAACATCCTTATGTTAGTGGCTGGGAGAGGTTGCGGGAAAAGCATGTGTGAGCACTGGGCCTGAACTCCCGTGTATCTGAGTTGAATACAGCGATTTCCAATGGCCTTCTTCAATCACAGTGTAGCTAGGTTCCAACTCCCATGTCCGAGTGGGTAGCAGACATCTGCCTCCCGTGCATATACACTTCTGAGAGTTGAGCTTATGGCCTGTACCTCCACAGCCTGCCTGCTGGTACCCTTGGCTTCTAAAAGGCCTAGGCTCGCTGTTTGACGGAAGTGCTGGGAGAGGTAATTGGAATCACCCGGCACACAAGACTAGTGCCTCCAAGCTCAGTTCAGCGATTTCCTAGTAATTCCTGTGGTAGACTGGTGCTACATACTAAGTTCCATACGTGAGAGGGTAGCTGAACGCCTTGTCCAAAACCATCTTACTTCGGAGACTTGAGCTCAGCCTCAGTCCCTCACAGTTCCACACTGCCTGCAGAGTGAGTTTCGCAGGTCTTCAGCAGAGACGTTTGCCAGAGGCTTCTGAGACGCAGGGTAACAATGCAGACCTGGAGGGTATCCCCAGGTGCGGTCGACTGGTAATCTTGGAACCTCCTGATTCAGAATACTGCTACTTTCTCACTGCCATAGGAATACAGCTAGTTGACAGCTGGCTTCAAGACATGCTTCCCTGTGAGAGCTGAGGACAGGGCAGATCCCTCCCGCATGCTGCCTGACTGTAGGAGTAGCTGCTAAAATCCTTATGTTAGTGGCTGGTAGAGGTTGCGGGAAAAGCATGTGTGAGCACTGGGCCTGAACTCCCGTGAACCTGAGTTGAATACAGCGATTTCCAACGGCTTTCCTCAACCAGAGTGTAGCTAGGTTCCAAATCCCATGTACGAGCGGGTAGCAGACATCTGCCTCCCATGTATATACACTTCTGAGAGTTGAGCTTATGGCCTGTACCTCCACAGCCAGCCTGCTGGTACCCTTGGCTTCTAAAAGTCCTAGGCTCGCTGTTTGACGGAAGTGCTGGGAGAGGTAATTGGAATCACCCGGCACACAAGACTAGTGCCTCCAAGCTCAGTTCAGCGATTTCCTAGTAATTCCTGTGGTAGACTGGTGCTGCATACTAAGTTCCATACGTGAGAGGGTAGCTGAACGCCTTGTCCAAAACCATCTTACTTCGGAGAGTTGAGCTCAGCCTCAGTCCCTCACAGTTCCACACTGCCTGCAGAGTGAGTTTCTCAGGTCTTCAGCAGAGACGTTTGCCAGAGGCTTCTGAGACGCAGGGTAACAATGCAGACCTGGAGGTCATCCCCAGGTGCAGTGGACTGGTAATCTTGGAACCTCCTGACTCAGAATACTGCTACCTTCTCACTGCCATAGGAATGCAGCTAGTTGACAGCTGGCTTCAAGACATGCTTCCCTGTGAGAGCTGAGGACAGGGCAGAACCCTCCCGCATGCTACCTGACTGTAGGAGTAGGTGCTAACATCCTTATGTTAGTGACTGGGAGAGGTTGCGGGAAAAGCATGTGTGAGCACTGGGCCTGAACTCCCGTGTACCTGAGTTGAATACAGCGATTTCCAACGGCTTTCCTCAACCATTGTGTAGCTAGGTTCTAAATCCCATGTACGAGCGTGTAGCAGACATCTGCCTCCCATGCATACACACTTCTGAGAGTTGAGCTTATGGCCTGTACCTCCACAGCCAGCCTGCTGGTACCCTTGGCTTCTAAAAGGCCTAGGCTCGCTGTTTGACGGAAGTGCTGGGAGAGGTAATTGGAATCTCCCGGCACACAAGACGAGTGCCTCCAAGCTCAATTCACGATTTCCCAGTAATTCTTGTGGTAGACAGGTGCTACATACTAAGTTCCATATGTGAGAAGGTAGCTGAACGCCTTGTCCAAAAGCATCTTACTTCTGAGAGTTGAGCCCACCCTCAGTCCCTCACACTTCCACACTGCCTGCAGAGTGAGTTTCACACGTCTTCACCAGAGACGATTGCCAGAGGCTTCTGAGTACAAGTTAACAATGCCGACCTGGAGGGTATCTCCAGGTGCAGTAGAGTGGTAATCTTGGAACCTCCTGACTCAGAGTACTGCTACCTTCTCACTGCCATAGGAATGCAGCTAGTTGACAGCTGGCTTCAAGACATGCTTCCCTGTGAGAGCTGAGGACAGGGCAGAACCCTCCCGCATCCTGCCTGACTGTAGGAGTAGCTGCTAACATCCTAATGTTAGTGGCTGGGAGAGGTTGCGGGAAAAGCATGTGTGAGCACTGGGCCTGAACTCCCGTGTATCTGAGTTGAATACAGCGATTTCCAATGGCCTTCTTCAATCACAGTGTAGCTAGGTTCCAACTCCCATGTCCGAGTGGGTAGCAGACATCTGCCTCCCATGCATACACACTTCTGAGAGTTGAGCTTATGGCCTGTACCTCCACATCCAGCCTGCTGGTACCCTTGGCTTCTAAAAGGCCTAGGCTCGCTGTTTGACGGAAGTCCTGGGAGAGGTAATTGGAATCACCCAGCACACAAGACTAGTGCCTCCAAGCTCAGTTCAGCGATTTCCTAGTAATTCCTGTGGTAGACTGGTGCTACATACTAAGTTCCATACGTGAGAGGGTAGCTGAACGCCTTGTCCAAAACCATCTTACTTCTGAGAGTTGAGCTCAGCCTCAGTCCCTCACAGTTCCACACTGCCTGCAGAGTGAGTTTCGCAGGTCTTCAGCAGAGACGTTTGCCAGAGTTTTCTGAGACGCAGGGTAACAATGCAGACCTGGAGGCTATCCCCAGGTGCAGTCGACTGGTAATCTTGGAACCTCCTGACTCAGAATACTGCTACCTTCTCACTGCCATAGGAATGCAGCTAGTTGACAGCTGGCTTCAAGACATGCTTCCCTGTGAGAGCTGAGGACAGGGCAGAACCCTCCCGCATGCTGCCTGACTGTAAGTGTAGCTGCTAACATCCTTATGCTAGTGGCTGGGAGAGGTTGCGGGAAAAGCATGTGTGAGCACTGAGCCTGAACTTCCGTGTATCTGAGTTGAATACAGCGATTTCCAACGGCTTTCCTCAACCAGAGTGTAGCTAGGTTCCAAATCCCATGTACGAGCGGGTAGCAGACATCTGCCTCCCATGCATACACACTTCTGAGAGTTGAGCTTATGGCCTGTACCTCCACAGCCAGCCTGCTGGTACCCTTGGCTTCTAAAAGGCCTAGGCTCGCTGTTTGACGGAAGTGCTGGGAGAGGTAATTGGAATCTCCCGGCACACAAGACGAGTGCATCCAAGCTCAATTCACGATTTCCCAGTAATTCTTCTGGTAGACAGGTGCTACATACTAAGTTCCATATGTGAGAAGGTAGCTGAACGCCTTGTCCAAAAGCATCTTACTTCTGAGAGTTGAGCACAACCTCAGTCCCTCACACTTCCACACTGCCTGCAGAGTGAGTTTCACACGTCTTCACCAGAGATGATTGCCAGAGACTTCTGAGTACAAGTTAACAATGCAGACATGGAGGGTATCTCCAGGTGCAGTAGAGTGGTAATCTTGGAACCTCCTGACTCAGAGTACTGCTACCTTCTCACTGCCATAGGAATGCAGCTAGTTGACAGCTGGCTTCAAGACATGCTTCCCTGTGAGAGCTGAGGACAGGGCAGAACACTCCCGCATCCTGCCTGACTGTAGGAGTAGCTGCTAACATCCTAATGTTAGTGGCTGGGAGAGGTTGCGGGAAAAGCATGTGTGAGCACTGGGCCTGAACTCCCGTGTATCTGAGTTGAATACAGCGATTTCCAATGGCCTTCTTCAATCACAGTGTAGCTAGGTTCCAACTCCCATGTCCGAGTGGGTAGCAGACATCTGCCTCCCATGCATACACACTTCTGAGAGTTGAGCTTATGGCCTGTACCTCCACAGCCAGCCTGCTGGTACCCTTGGCTTCTAAAAGGCCTAGGCTCGCTGTTTGACGGAAGTGCTGGGAGAGGTAATTGGAATCACCCGGCACACAAGACTAGTGCCTCCAAGCTCAGTTCAGCGATTTCCTAGTAATTCCTGTGGTAGAATGATGCTACATACTATGTTCCATACGTGAGAGGGTAGCTGAACGCCTTGTCCAAAACCATCTTACTTCTGAGAGTTGAGCTCAGCCTCAGTCCCTCACAGTTCCACACTGCCTGCAGAGTGAGTTTCGCAGGTCTTCAGCAGAGACGTTTGCTAGAGGCTTCTGAGACGCAGGGTAACAAGGCAGACCTGGATGGCATCCCCAGGTGCAGTCGACTGGTAATCTTGGAACCTCCTGACTCAGAATACTGCTACCTTCTCACTGCCATAGGAATGCAGCTAGTTGACAGCTGGCTTCAAGACATGCTTCCCTGTGAGAGCTGAGGACAGGGCAGAACCCTCCCGCATGCTGCCTGACTGTAGGAGTAGCTGCTAACATCCTTATGTTAGTGGCTGGGAGAGGTTGCGGGAAAAGCATGTGTGAGCACTGGGCCTGAACTCCCGTGTACCTGAGTTGAATACAGCGATTTCCAACGGCTTTCCTCAACCAGAGTGTAGCTAGGTTCCAAATCCCATGTACGAGCGGGTAGCAGACATCTGCCTCCCATGCATACACACTTCTGAGAGTTGAGCTTATGGCCTGTACCTCCACAGCCAGCCTGCTGGGACCCTTGGCTTCTAAAAGGCCGAGGCTCGCTGTTTGACGGAAGTGCTGGGAGAGGTAATTGGAATCTCCCGGCACACAAGACGAGTGCCTCCAAGCTCAATTCACGATTTCCCAGTAATTCTTGTGGTAGACAGGTGCAACATACTAAGTTCCATATGTGAGAAGGTAGCTGAACGCCTTGTCCAAAAGCATCTTACTTCTGAGAGTTGAGCACACCCTCAGTCCCTCACACTTCCACACTGCCTGCAGAGTGAGTTTCACACGTCTTCACCAGAGACGATTGCCAGAGGCTTCTGAGACACAGGGTAACAATGCAGACCTGGAGGGTATCTCCAGGTGCAGTAGAGTGGTAATCTTGGAACCTCCTGACTCAGAGTACTGCTACCTTCTCACTGCCATAGGAATGCAGCTAGTTGACAGCTGGCTTCAAGACATGCTTCCCTGTGAGAGCTGAGGACAGGGCAGAACCCTCCCGCATCCTGCCTGACTGTAGGAGTAGCTGCTAACATCCTTATGTTAGTGGCTGGGAGAGGTTGCGGGAAAAGCATGTGTGAGCACTGGGCCTGAACTCCCGTGTATCTGAGTTGAATACAGCGATTTCCAATGGCCTTCTTCAATCACAGTGTAGCTAGGTTCCAACTCCCATGTCCGAGTGGGTAGCAGACATCTGCCTCCCATGCATACACACTTCTGAGAGTTGAGCTTATGGCCTGTACCTCCACATCCAGCCTGCTGGTACCCTTGGCTTCTAAAAGGCCTAGGCTCGCTGTTTGACGGAAGTGCTGGGAGAGGTAATTGGAATCACCTGGCACACAAGACTAGTGCCTCCAAGCTCAGTTCAGCGATTTCCTAGTAATTCCTGTGGTAGACTGGTGCTACATACTAAGTTCCATACGTGAGAGGGTAGCTGAACGCCTTGTCCAAAACCATCTTACTTCTGAGAGTTGAGCTCAGCCTCAGTCCCTCACAGTTCCACACTGCCTGCAGAGTGAGTTTCGCAGGTCTTCAGCAGAGACGTTTGCCAGAGGTTTCTGAGACGCAGGGTAACAATGCAGACCTGGAGGGTATCCCCAGGTGCAGTCAACTGGTAATCTTGGAACCTCCTGACTCAGAATACTGCTACCTTCTCACTGCCATAGGAATGCAGCTAGTTGACAGCTGGCTTCAAGACATGCTTCCCTGTGAGAGCTGAGGACAGGGCAGAACCCTCCCGCATGCTCCCTGACTGTAGGAGTAGCTGCTAACATCCTTATGTTAGTGGCTGGGAGAGGTTGCGGGAAAAGCATGTGTGAGAACTGGGCCTGAACTCCCGTGTATCTGAGTTGAATACAGCGATTTCCAACGGCTTTCCTCAACCAGAGTGTAGCTAGGTTCCAAATCCCATGTACGAGCGGGTAGCAGACATCTGCCTCCCATGCATACACACTTCTGAGAGTTGAGCTTATGGCCTGTACCTCCACAGCCAGCCTGCTGGTACCCTTGGCTTCTAAAAGGCCTAGGCTCAGAAGATATTTGCAAATGACATATCAGATAAAGGGCTAGTTTCCAAGATCTATAAAGAACTTATTAAACTCAACACCAAAGAAACAAACAATCCAATCATGAAATGGGCAAAAGACATGAACAGAAATCTCACAGAGGAAGACATAGACATGGCCAACATGCATGTGAGAAAATGCTCTGCATCACTTGCCATCAGGGAAATACAAATCAAAACTACAATGAGATACCACCTCACCCCAGTGAGAATGGGGAAAATTAACAAGGCAGGAAACAACAAATGTTGGAGAGGATGCGGAGAAAAGGGAACCCTCTTACACTGTTGGTGGGAATGTGAACTGGTGCAGCCACTCTGGAAAACT
This sequence comes from Canis lupus baileyi, assembly GCF_048164855.1. Taxonomy (NCBI): domain Eukaryota; kingdom Metazoa; phylum Chordata; class Mammalia; order Carnivora; family Canidae; genus Canis; species Canis lupus. Next base: position 78,441,160 of record NC_132844.1, on the reverse strand, counting down.
GTGTGGAGGTTCCTCAAAGAGTTAAAAATAGACCTGCCCTACGACCCAGCAATTGCACTGTTGGGGATTTACCCCAAAGATACAAATGCAATGAAACGCCGGGACACCTGCACCCCGATGTTTCTAGCAGCAATGGCCACGATAGCCAAACTGTGGAAGGAGCCTCGGTGTCCAACGAAAGATGAATGGATAAAGAAGATGTGGTTTATGTATACAATGGAATATTACTCAGCTATTAGAAATGACAAATACCCACCATTTGCTTCAACGTGGATGGAACTGGAGGGTATTATGCTGAGTGAAGTAAGTCAGTCGGAGAAGGACAAACATTATATGTTCTCATTCATTTGGGGAATATAAATAATAGTGAAAGGGAAAATAAGGGAAGGGAGAAATGTGTGGGAAATATCAGAAAGGGAGACAGAACGTTAAGACTGCTAACTCTGGGAAACGAACTAGGGGTGGTAGAAGGGGAGGAGGGCGGGGGGTGGGAGTGAATGGGTGACGGGCACTGGGTGTTATTCTGTATGTTAGTAAATTGAACACCAATAAAAAAAATAAATAAATAAAAAAAAATAATAAAAAATAAAAGGCCTAGGCTCGCTGTTTGACGGAAGTGCTGGGAGAGGTAATTGGAATCTCCCGGCACACAAGACGAGTGCCTCCAAGCTCAATTCACGATTTCCCAGTAATTCTTGTGGTAGACAGGTGCCACATACTAAGTTCCATATGTGAGATGGTAGCTGAACGCCTTGTCCAAAAGCATCTTACTTCTGAGAGTTGAGCCCACCCTCAGTCCCTCACAGTTCCACACTGCCTGCAGAGTGAGTTTCACACGTATTCACCAGAGACTATTGCCAGAGGCTTCTGAGTACAAGTTAACAATGCAGACCTGGAGGGTATCTCCAGGTGCAGTAGAGTGGTAATCTTGGAACCTCCTGACTCAGAGTACTGCTACATTCTCACTGCCATAGGAATGCAGCTAGTTGACAGCTGGCTTCAAGACATGCTTCCCTGTGAGAGCTGAGGACAGGGCAGAACCCTCCCGCATCCTGCCTGACTGTAGGATTAGCTGCTAACATCCTTATATTAGTGGCTGGGAGAGGTTGCGGGAAAAGCATGTGTGAGCACTGGGCCTGAACTCCCGTGTATCTGAGTTGAATACAGCGATTTCCAATGGCCTTCTTCAATCACAGTGTAGCTAGTTTCCAACTCCCATGTCCGAGGGGGTAGCAGACATCTGCCTCCCATGCATACACACTTCTGAGAGTTGAGCTTATGGCCTGTACCTCCACATCCAGCCTGCTGGTACCCTTGGCTTCTAAAAGGCCTAGGCTCGCTGTTTGACGGAAGTGCTGGGAGAGGTAATTGGAATCACCCGGCACACAAGACTAGTGCCTCCAAGCTCAGTTCAGCGATTTCCTAGTAATTCCTGTGGTAGACTGGTGCTACATACTAAGTTCCATACGTGAGAGGGTAGCTGAACGCCTTGTCCAAAACCATCTTACTTCGGAGAGTTGAGCTCAGCCTCAGTCCCTCAGAGTTCCACACTGCCTGCAGAGTGAGTTTCGCAGGTCTTCAGCAGAGACGTTTGCCAGAGGCTTCTGAGACGCAGGGTAACAATGCAGACCTGGAGGGTATCCCCAGGTGCAGTCGACTGGTAATCTTGGAACCTCCTGACTCAGAATACTGATACCTTCTCACTGCCATAGGAATGCAGCTAGTTGACAGCTGGCTTCAAGACATGCTTCCCTGTGAGAGCTGAGGACAGGGCAGAACCCTCCCGCATGCTGCCTGACTGTAGGAGTAGCTGCTAAAATCCTTATGTTAGTGGCTGGTAGAGGTTGCGGGAAAAGCATGTGTGAGCACTGGGCCTGAACTCCCGTGTACCTGAGTTGAATACAGCGATTTCCAACGGCTTTCCTCAACCAGAGTGTAGCTAGGTCCCAAATCCCATGTACGAGCGGGTAGCAGACATCTGCCTCCCATGCATACACACTTCTGAGAGTTGAGCTTATGGCCTGTACCTCCACAGCCAGCCTGCTGGTACCATTGGCTTCTAAAAGGCCTAGGCTCGCTGTTTGACGGAAGTGCTGGGAGAGGTAATTGGAATCACCCGGCACACAAGACTAGTGCCTCCAAGCTCAGTTCAGCAATTTCCTAGTAATTCCTGTGGTAGACTGGTGCTACATACTAAGTTCCATACGTGAGAGGGTAGCTGAACGCCTTGTCCAAAACCATCTTACTTCTGAGAGTTGAGCTCTGCCTCAGTCCCTCACAGTTCCACACTGCCTGCAGAGTGAGTTTCGCAGGTCTTCAGCAGAGACGTTTGCCAGAGGCTTCTGAGACGCAGGGTAACAATGCAGACCTGGAGGGTATCCCCAGGTGCAGTCGACTGGTAATCTTGGAACCTCCTGACTCAGAATACTGCTACCTTCTCACTGCCATAGGAATGCAGCTAGTTGACAGCTGGCTTCAAGACATGCTTCCCTGTGAGAGCTGAGGACAGGGCAGAACCCTCCCGCATGCTGCCTGACTGTAGGAGTAGCTTGTACCATCCTTATGTTAGTGGCTGGGAGAGGTTGCGGGAAAAGCATGTTTGAGCACTGGGCATGAACTCCCGTGTATCTGAGTTGAATACAGCGATTTCCAACGGCTTTCCTCAACCAGAGTGTAGCTAGGTTCCAACTCCCATGTCCGAGTGGGTAGCAGACATCTGCCTCCCATGCATACACACTTCTGAGAGTTGAGCTTATGGCCTGTACCTCCACATCCAGCCTGCTGGTACCGTTGGCTTCTAAAAGGCCTAGGCTCGCTGTTTGACGGAAGTGCTGGGAGAGGTAATTGGAATCTCCCGGCACAGAAGACGAGTGCCTCCAAGCTCAATTCACGATTTCCCAGTAATTCTTGTGGTAGACAGGTGCTACATACTAAGTTCCATATGTGAGATTGTAGCTGAACGCCTTGTCCAAAAGCATCTTCCTACTGAGAGTTGAGCCCACCCTCAGTCCCTCACAGTTCCACACTGCCTGCAGAGTGAGTTTCACACGTCTTCACCAGAGACGATTGCCAGAGGCTTCTGAGTACAAGTTAACAATGCAGTCCTGGAGGGTATCTCCAGGTGCAGTAGAGTGGTAATCTTGGAACCTCCTGACTCAGAGTACTGCTACCTTCTCACTGCCATAGGAATGCAGCTAGTTGACAGCTGGCTTCAAGACATGCTTCCCTGTGAGAGCTGAGGACAGGGCAGAACCCTCCCGCATGCTGCCTGACTGTAGGAGTAGCTGCTAACATCCTTATGTTAGTGGCTGGGAGAGGTTGCGGGAAAAGCATGTGTGAGCACTGGGCCTGAACTCCCGTGAATCTGAGTTGAATACAGCGATTTCCAACGGCTTTCCTCAACCAGAGTGTAGCTAGGTTCCTACTCCCATGTCCGAGTGGGTAGCAGACATCTGCCTCCCATGCATACACACTTCTGAGAGTTGAGCTTATGGCCTGTACCTCCACATCCAGCCTGCTGGTACCGTTGGCTTCTAAAAGGCCTAGGCTCGCTGTTTGACGGAAGTGCTGGGAGAGGTAATTGGAATCACCCGGCACACAAGACTAGTGCCTCCAAGCTCAGTTCAGCGATTTCCTAGTAATTCCTGTGGTAGACTGGTGCTACATACTAAGTTCCATACGTGAGAGGGTAGCTGAACGCCTTGTACAAAACCATCTTACTTCTGAGAGTTGAGCTCAGCCTCAGTCCCTCACAATTCCACACTGCCTGCAGAGTGAGTTTCGCAGATCTTCAGCAGAGACGTTTGCCAGAGGCTTCTGAGACGCAGGGTAACAATGCAGACCTGGAGGGTATCCCCAGGTGCAGTCGACTGGTAATCTTGGAACCTCCTGACTCAGAATACTGCTACCTTCTCACTGCCATAGGAATGCAGCTAGTTGACAGCTGGCTTCAAGACATGCTTCCCTGTGAGAGCTGAGGACAGGGCAGAACCCTTCCGCATGCTGCCTGACTGTAGGAGTAGCTGCTAACATCCTTATGTTAGTGGCTGGGAGAGGTTGCGGGAAAAGCATGTGTGAGCACTGGGCCTGAACTCCCGTGTATCTGAGTTGAATACAGCGATTTCCAACGGCTTTCCTCAACCAGAGTGTAGCTAGGTTCCAAATCCCATGTACGAGCGGGTAGCAGACATCTGCCTCCCATGCATACACACTTCTGAGAGTTGAGCTTATGGCCTGTACCTCCACATCCAGCCTGCTGGTACCGTTGGCTTCTAAAAGGCCTAGGCTCGCTGTTTGACGGAAGTGCTGGGAGAGGTAATTGGAATCTCCCGGCACACAAGACGAGTGCCTCCAAGCTCAATTCACGATTTCCCAGTAATTCTTGTGGTAGACAGGTGCCACATAATAAGTTCCATATGTGAGATGGTAGCTGAACGCCTTGTCCAAAAGCATCTTACTTCTGAGAGTTGAGCCCACCCTCAGTCCCTCACAGTTCCACACTGCCTGCAGAGTGAGTTTCACACGTATTCACCAGAGACTATTGCCAGAGGCTTCTGAGTACAAGTTAACAATGCAGACCTGGAGGGTATCTCCAGGTGCAGTAGAGTGGTAATCTTGGAACCTCCTGACTCAGAGTACTGCTACCTTCTCACTGCCATAGGAATGCAGCTAGTTGACAGCTGGCTTCAAGACATGCCTCCCTGTGAGAGCTGAGGACAGGGCAGAACCCTCCCGCATCCTGCCTGACTGTAGGAGTAGCTGCTAACATCCTTATGTTAGTGGCTGGGAGAGGTTGCGGGAAAAGCATGTGTGAGCACTGGGCCTGAACTCCCGTGTATCTGAGTTGAATACAGCGATTTCCAATGGCCTTCTTCAATCACAGTGTAGCTAGTTTCCAACTCCCATGTCCGAGGGGGTAGCAGACATCTGCCTCCCATGCATACACACTTCTGAGAGTTGAGCTTATGGCCTGTACCTCCACATCCAGCCTGCTGGTACCCTTGGCTTCTAAAAGGCCTAGGCTCGCTGTTTGACGGAAGTGCTGGGAGAGGTAATTGGAATCACCCGGCACACAAGACTAGTGCCTCCAAGCTCAGTTCAGCGATTTCCTAGTAATTCCTGTGGTAGACTGGTGCTACATACTAAGTTCCATACGTGAGAGGGTAGCTGAACGCCTTGTCCAAAACCATCTTACTTCTGAGAGTTGAGCTCAGCCACAGTCCCTCACAGTTCGACATTGCCTGCAGAGTGAATTTCGCAGGTCTTCAGCAGAGACGTTTGCCCGAGGCTTCTGAGACGCAGGGTAACAATGCAGACTTGGAGGGTATCCCCAGGTGCAGTCGACTGGTAATCTTGGAACCTCCTGACTCAGAATACTGCTACCTTCTCACTGCCATAGGAATGCAGCTAGTTGACAGCTGGCTTCAAGACATGCTTCCCTGTGAGAGCTGAGGACAGGGCAGAACCCTCCCGCATGCTGCCTGACTGTAGGAGTAGCTGCTAACATCCTTATGTTAGTGGCTGGGAGAGGTTGCGGGAAAAGCATGTGTGAGCACTGGGCCTGAACTCCCGTGTATCTGAGTTGAATACAGCGATTTCCAACGGCTTTCCTCAACAGAGTGTAGCTAGGTTCCAAATCCCATGTACTAGCGGGTAGCAGACATCTGCCTCCCATGCATACACACTTCTGAGAGTTGAGCTTATGGCCTGTACCTCCACATCCAGCCTGCTGGTACCCTTGGCTTCTAAAAGGCCTAGGCTCGCTGTTTGACGGAAGTGCTGGGAGAGGTAATTGGAATCTCCTGGCACACAAGACGAGTGACTCCAAGCTCAATTCATGATTTCCCATTAATTCTTGTGGTAGACAGGTGCTACATACTACGTTCCATATGTGAGAAGGTAGCTGAACGCCTTGTCCAAAAGCATCTTACTTCTGAGAGTTGAGCCCACCCTCAGTCCCTCACACTTCCACACTGCCTGCAGAGTGAGTTTCACACGTCTTCACCAGAGACGATTGCCAGAGGCTTCTGAGACGCAGGGTAACAATGCAGACCTGGAGGGTATCCCCAGGTGCAGTCGACTGGTAATCTTGGAACCTCCTGACTCAGAATACTGCTACCTTCTCACTGCCATAGGAATGCAGCTAGTTGACAGCTGGCTTCAAGACATGCTTCCCTGTGAGAGCTGAGGACAGGGCAGAACCCTCCCGCATGCTGCCTGACTGTAGGAGCAGCTGCTAACATCCTTATGTTAGTGGCTGGGAGAGGTTGCGGGAAAAGCATGTGTGAGCACTGGGCCTGAACTCCCGTGTATCTGAGTTGAATACAGCGATTTCCAACGGCTTTCCTCAACAGAGTGTAGCTAGGTTCCAAATCCCATGTACTAGCGGGTAGCAGACATCTGCCTCCCATGCATACACACTTCTGAGAGTTGAGCTTATGGCCTGTACCTCCACATCCAGCCTGCTGGTACCCTTGGCTTCTAAAAGGCCTAGGCTCGCTGTTTGACGGAAGTGCTGGGAGAGGTAATTGGAATCTCCTGGCACACAAGACGAGTGACTCCAAGCTCAATTCATGATTTCCCATTAATTCTTGTGGTAGACAGGTGCTACATACTAAGTTCCATATGTGAGAAGGTAGCTGAACGCCTTGTCCAAAAGCATCTTACTTCTGAGAGTTGAGCCCACCCTCAGTCCCTCACACTTCCACACTGCCTGCAGAGTGAGTTTCACACGTCTTCACCAGAGACGATTGCCAGAGGCTTCTGAGACGCAGGGTAACAATGCAGACCTGGAGGGTATCCCCAGGTGCGGTCGACTGGTAATCTTGGAACCTCCTGACTCAGAGTACTGCTACCTTCTCACTGCCATAGGAATGCAGCTAGTTGACAGCTGGCTTCAAGACATGCTTCCCTGTGAGAGCTGAGGACAGGGCAGAACCCTCCCGCATGCTGCCTGACTGTAGGAGTAGCTGCTAACATCCTTATGTTAGTGGCTGGGAGAGGTTGCGGGAAAAGCATGTGTGAGCACTGGGCCTGAACTCCCGTGAATCTGAGTTGAATACAGCGATTTCCAACGGCTTTCCTCAACCAGAGTGTAGCTAGGTTCCTACTCCCATGTCCGAGTGGGTAGCAGACATCTGCCTCCCATGCATACACACTTCTGAGAGTTGAGCTTATGGCCTGTACCTCCACATCCAGCCTGCTGGTACCGTTGGCTTCTAAAAGGCCTAGGCTCGCTGTTTGACGGAAGTGCTGGGAGAGGTAATTGGAATCACCCGGCACACAAGACTAGTGCCTCCAAGCTCAGTTCAGCGATTTCCTAGTAATTCCTGTGGTAGACTGGTGCTACATACTAAGTTCCATACGTGAGAGGGTAGCTGAACGCCTTGTACAAAACCATCTTACTTCTGAGAGTTGAGCTCAGCCTCAGTCCCTCACAATTCCACACTGCCTGCAGAGTGAGTTTCGCAGATCTTCAGCAGAGACGTTTGCCAGAGGCTTCTGAGACGCAGGGTAACAATGCAGACCTGGAGGGTATCCCCAGGTGCAGTCGACTGGTAATCTTGGAACCTCCTGACTCAGAATACTGCTACCTTCTCACTGCCATAGGAATGCAGCTAGTTGACAGCTGGCTTCAAGACATGCTTCCCTGTGAGAGCTGAGGACAGGGCAGAACCCTTCCGCATGCTGCCTGACTGTAGGAGTAGCTGCTAACATCCTTATGTTAGTGGCTGGGAGAGGTTGCGGGAAAAGCATGTGTGAGCACTGGGCCTGAACTCCCGTGTATCTGAGTTGAATACAGCGATTTCCAACGGCTTTCCTCAACCAGAGTGTAGCTAGGTTCCAAATCCCATGTACGAGCGGGTAGCAGACATCTGCCTCCCATGCATACACACTTCTGAGAGTTGAGCTTATGGCCTGTACCTCCACATCCAGCCTGCTGGTACCGTTGGCTTCTAAAAGGCCTAGGCTCGCTGTTTGACGGAAGTGCTGGGAGAGGTAATTGGAATCTCCCGGCACACAAGACGAGTGCCTCCAAGCTCAATTCACGATTTCCCAGTAATTCTTGTGGTAGACAGGTGCCACATAATAAGTTCCATATGTGAGATGGTAGCTGAACGCCTTGTCCAAAAGCATCTTACTTCTGAGAGTTGAGCCCACCCTCAGTCCCTCACAGTTCCACACTGCCTGCAGAGTGAGTTTCACACGTATTCACCAGAGACTATTGCCAGAGGCTTCTGAGTACAAGTTAACAATGCAGACCTGGAGGGTATCTCCAGGTGCAGTAGAGTGGTAATCTTGGAACCTCCTGACTCAGAGTACTGCTACCTTCTCACTGCCATAGGAATGCAGCTAGTTGACAGCTGGCTTCAAGACATGCCTCCCTGTGAGAGCTGAGGACAGGGCAGAACCCTCCCGCATCCTGCCTGACTGTAGGAGTAGCTGCTAACATCCTTATGTTAGTGGCTGGGAGAGGTTGCGGGAAAAGCATGTGTGAGCACTGGGCCTGAACTCCCGTGTATCTGAGTTGAATACAGCGATTTCCAATGGCCTTCTTCAATCACAGTGTAGCTAGTTTCCAACTCCCATGTCCGAGGGGGTAGCAGACATCTGCCTCCCATGCATACACACTTCTGAGAGTTGAGCTTATGGCCTGTACCTCCACATCCAGCCTGCTGGTACCCTTGGCTTCTAAAAGGCCTAGGCTCGCTGTTTGACGGAAGTGCTGGGAGAGGTAATTGGAATCACCCGGCACACAAGACTAGTGCCTCCAAGCTCAGTTCAGCGATTTCCTAGTAATTCCTGTGGTAGACTGGTGCTACATACTAAGTTCCATACGTGAGAGGGTAGCTGAACGCCTTGTCCAAAACCATCTTACTTCTGAGAGTTGAGCTCAGCCACAGTCCCTCACAGTTCGACATTGCCTGCAGAGTGAATTTCGCAGGTCTTCAGCAGAGACGTTTGCCCGAGGCTTCTGAGACGCAGGGTAACAATGCAGACTTGGAGGGTATCCCCAGGTGCAGTCGACTGGTAATCTTGGAACCTCCTGACTCAGAATACTGCTACCTTCTCACTGCCATAGGAATGCAGCTAGTTGACAGCTGGCTTCAAGACATGCTTCCCTGTGAGAGCTGAGGACAGGGCAGAACCCTCCCGCATGCTGCCTGACTGTAGGAGTAGCTGCTAACATCCTTATGTTAGTGGCTGGGAGAGGTTGCGGGAAAAGCATGTGTGAGCACTGGGCCTGAACTCCCGTGTATCTGAGTTGAATACAGCGATTTCCAACGGCTTTCCTCAACAGAGTGTAGCTAGGTTCCAAATCCCATGTACTAGCGGGTAGCAGACATCTGCCTCCCATGCATACACACTTCTGAGAGTTGAGCTTATGGCCTGTACCTCCACATCCAGCCTGCTGGTACCCTTGGCTTCTAAAAGGCCTAGGCTCGCTGTTTGACGGAAGTGCTGGGAGAGGTAATTGGAATCTCCTGGCACACAAGACGAGTGACTCCAAGCTCAATTCATGATTTCCCATTAATTCTTGTGGTAGACAGGTGCTACATACTACGTTCCATATGTGAGAAGGTAGCTGAACGCCTTGTCCAAAAGCATCTTACTTCTGAGAGTTGAGCCCACCCTCAGTCCCTCACACTTCCACACTGCCTGCAGAGTGAGTTTCACACGTCTTCACCAGAGACGATTGCCAGAGGCTTCTGAGACGCAGGGTAACAATGCAGACCTGGAGGGTATCCCCAGGTGCAGTCGACTGGTAATCTTGGAACCTCCTGACTCAGAATACTGCTACCTTCTCACTGCCATAGGAATGCAGCTAGTTGACAGCTGGCTTCAAGACATGCTTCCCTGTGAGAGCTGAGGACAGGGCAGAACCCTCCCGCATGCTGCCTGACTGTAGGAGCAGCTGCTAACATCCTTATGTTAGTGGCTGGGAGAGGTTGCGGGAAAAGCATGTGTGAGCACTGGGCCTGAACTCCCGTGTATCTGAGTTGAATACAGCGATTTCCAACGGCTTTCCTCAACAGAGTGTAGCTAGGTTCCAAATCCCATGTACTAGCGGGTAGCAGACATCTGCCTCCCATGCATACACACTTCTGAGAGTTGAGCTTATGGCCTGTACCTCCACATCCAGCCTGCTGGTACCCTTGGCTTCTAAAAGGCCTAGGCTCGCTGTTTGACGGAAGTGCTGGGAGAGGTAATTGGAATCTCCTGGCACACAAGACGAGTGACTCCAAGCTCAATTCATGATTTCCCATTAATTCTTGTGGTAGACAGGTGCTACATACTAAGTTCCATATGTGAGAAGGTAGCTGAACGCCTTGTCCAAAAGCATCTTACTTCTGAGAGTTGAGCCCACCCTCAGTCCCTCACACTTCCACACTGCCTGCAGAGTGAGTTTCACACGTCTTCACCAGAGACGATTGCCAGAGGCTTCTGAGACGCAGGGTAACAATGCAGACCTGGAGGGTATCCCCAGGTGCGGTCGACTGGTAATCTTGGAACCTCCTGATTCAGAATACTGCTGCTTTCTAACTGCCATAGGAATGCAGCTAGTTGACAGCTGGCTTCAAGACATGCTTCCCTGGGAGAGCTGAGGACAGGGCAGAACCCTCCCGCATGCTGCCTGACTGTAGGAGTAGCTGCTAAAATCCTTATGTTAGTGGCTGGTAGAGGTTGCGGGAAAAGCATGTGTGAGCACTGGGCCTGAACTCCCGTGTACCTGAGTTGAATACAGCGATTTCCAACGGCTTTCCTCAACCAGAGTGTAGCTAGGTTCCAAATCCCATGTACGAGCGGGTAGCAGACATCTCCCTCCCATGTATATACACTTCTGAGAGTTGAGCTTATGGCCTGTACCTCCACAGCCAGCCTGCTGGTACCCTTGGCTTCTAAAAGTCCTAGGCTCGCTGTTTGACGGAAGTGCTGGGAGAGGTAATTGGAATCACCCGGCACACAAGACTAGTGCCTCCAAGCTCAGTTCAGCGATTTCCTAGTAATTCCTGTGGTAGACTGGTGCTGCATACTAAGTTCCATACGTGAGAGGGTAGCTGAACGCCTTGTCCAAAACCATCTAACTTCGGAGAGTTGAGCTCAGCCTCAGTCCCTCAGAGTTCCACACTGCCTGCAGAGTGAGTTTCGCAGGTCTTCAGCAGAGACGTTTGCCAGAGGCTTCTGAGACGCAGGGTAACAATGCAGACCTGGAGGGTATCCCCAGGTGCAGTCGACTGGTAATCTTGGAACCTCCTGACTCAGAATACTGCTACCTTCTCACTGCCATAGGAATGCAGCTAGTTGACAGCTGGCTTCAAGACATGCTTCCCTGTGAGAGCTGAGGACAGGGCAGATCCCTCCCGCATGCTGCCTGACTGTAGGAGTAGCTGCTAACATCCTTATGTTAGTGGCTAGGAGAGGTTGCGGGAAAAGCATGTGTGAGCACTGGGCCTGAACTCCCGTGTATCTGAGTTGAATACAGCGATTTCCAACGGCTTTCCTCAACCAGAGTGTAGCTAGGTTCCAAATCCCAAGTACGAGCGGGTAGCAGACATCTGCCTCCCATGCATACACACTTCTGAGAGTTGAGCTTATGGCCTGTACCTCCACAGCCAGCCTGCTGGTACCCTTGGCTTCTAAAAGGCCTAGGCTCGCTGTTTGACGGAAGTGCTGGGAGAGGTAATTGGAATCTCACGGCACAAAGACGAGTGCCTCCAAGCTCAATTCACGATTTCCCAGTAATTCTTGTGGTAGACAGGTGCTACATACTAAGTTCCATATGTGAGAAGGTAGCTGAACGCCTTGTCCAAAAGCATCTTTCTTCTGAGATTTGAGCACACCCTCAGTCCCTCACACTTCCACACTGCCTGCAGAGTGAGTTTCACACGTCTTCACCAGAGACGATTGCCAGAGGCTTCTGAGTACAAGTTAACAATGCAGACCTGGAGGGTATCTCCAGGTGCAGTAGAGTGGTAATCTTGGAACCTCCTGACTCAGAGTACTGCTACCTTCTCACTGCCATAGGAATGCAGCTAGTTGACAGCTGGCTTGAAGACATGCTTCCCTGTGAGAGCTGAGGACAGGGCAGAACCCTCCCGCATCCTGCCTGACTGTAGGAGTAGCTGCTAACATCCTTATGTTAGTGGCTGGGAGAGGTTGCGGGAAAAGCATGTGTGAGCACTGGGCCTGAACTCCCGTGTATCTGAGTTGAATACAGCGATTTCCAATGGCCTTCTTCAATCACAGTGTAGCTAAGTTCCAACTCCCATGTCCGAGTTGGTAGCAGACATCTGCCTCCCATGCATACACACTTCTGAGAGTTGAGCTTATGGCCTGTACCTCCACATCCAGCCTGCTGGTACCCTTGGCTTCTAAAAGGCCTAGGCTCGCTGTTTGACGGAAGTGCTGGGAGAGGTAATTGGAATCACCCGGCACACAAGACTAGTGCCTCCAAGCTCAGTTCAGCGATTTCCTAGTAATTCCTGTGGTAGACTGGTGCTACATACTAAGTTCCATACGTGAGAGGGTAGCTGAACGCCTTGTCCAAAACCATCTTACTTCGGAGACATGAGCTCAGCCTCAGTCCGTCACAGTTCCACACTGCCTGCAGAGTGAGTTTCGCAGGTCTTCAGCAGAGACGTTGGCCAGAGGCTTCTGAGACGCAGGGTAACAATGCAGACCTGGAGGGTATCCCCAGGTGCAGTCGACTGGTAATCTTGGAACCTCCTGACTCAGAATACTGCTACCTTCTCACTGCCATAGGAATGCAGCTATTTGACAGCTGGCTTCAAGACATGCTTCCCTGTGAGAGCTGAGGACAGGACAGAACCCTCCCGCATGCTGCCTGACTGTAGGAGTAGCTGCTAACATCCTTATGTTAGTGGCTGGGAGAGGTTGCGGGAAAAGCATGTGTGAGCACTGGGCCTGAACTCCCGTGTATCTGAGTTGAATACAGCGATTTCCAACGGCTTTCCTCAACCAGAGTGTAGCTAGGTTCCAAATCCCATGTACGAGCGGGTAGCAGACATCTGAGTCCCATGCATACACACTTCTGAGAGTTGAGCTTATGGCCTGTACCTCCACAGCCAGCCTGCTGGTACCCTTGGCTTCTAAAAGGCCTAGGCTCGCTGTTTGACGGAAGTGCTGGGAGAGGTAATTGGAATCACCCGGCACACAAGACGAGTGCCTCCAAGCTCAATTCACGATTTCCCAGTAATTCTTGTGGTAGACAGGTGCTACATACTAAGTTCCATATGTGAGAAGGTAGCTGAACGCCTTGTCCAAAAGCATCTTACTTCTGAGAGTTGAGCACACCCTCAGTTCCTCACACTTCCACACTGCCTGCAGAGTGAGTTTCACACGTCTTCACCAGAGACGATTGCCAGAGGCTTCTGAGTACAAGTTACAATGCAGACCTGGAGGGTATCTCCAGGGGCAGTAGAGTGGTAATCTTGGAACCTCCTGACTCAGAGTACTGCTACCTTCTCACTGCCATAGGAATGCAGCTAGTTGACAGCTGGCTTCAAGACATGCTTCCCTGTGAGAGCTGAGGACAGGGCAGAACCCTCCCGCATCCTGCCTGACTGTAGGAGTAGCTGTTAACATCCTTATGTTAGTGGCTGGGAGAGGTTGCGGGAAAAGCATGTGTGAGCACTGGGCCTGAACTCCCGTGTATCTGAGTTGAATACAGCGATTTCCAATGGCCTTCTTCAATCACAGTGTAGCTAGGTTCCAACTCCCATGTCCGAGTGGGTAGCAGACATCTGCCTCCCATGCATACACACTTCTGAGAGTTGAGCTTATGGCCTGTACCTCCACATCCAGCCTGCTGGTACCCTTGTCTTCTAAAAGGCCAAGGCTCGCTGTTTGACGGAAGTGCTGTGAGAGGTAATTGGAATCACCCGGCACACAAGACTAGTGCCTCCAAGCTCAGTTCAGCGATTTCCTAGTAATTCCTGTGGTAGACTGGTGCTACATACTAAGTTCCATACGTGAGAGGGTAGCTGAACGCCTTGTCCAAAACCATCTTACTTCTGAGAGTTGAGCTCAGCCTCAGTCCCTCACAGTTCCACACTGCCTGCAGAGTGAGTTTCGCCGGTCTTCAGCAGAGACGTTTGCCAGAGGCTTCTGAGACGCAGGGTAACAATGCAGACCTGGAGGGTATCCCCAGGTGCAGTCGACTGGTAATCTTGGAACCTCCTGACTCAGAATACTGCTACCTTCTCACTGCCACAGAAATGCAGCTAGTTGACAGCTAGCTGGCTTCAAGACATGCTTCCCTGAGAGAGCTGAGGACAGGGCAGAACCCTCCCGCATGCTGCCGGACTGTAGGAATAGCTGCTAACATCCTAATGTTAGTGGCTGGGAGAGGTTGCGGGAAAAGCATGTGTGAGCACTGGGCCTGAACTCCCGTGTATCTGAGTTGAATACAGCGATTTCCAACGGCTTTCCTCAACAGAGTGTAGCTAGGTTCCAAATCCCATGTACTAGCGGGTAGCAGACATCTGCCTCCCATGCATACACACTTCTGAGAGTTGAGCTTATGGCCTGTACCTCCACATCCAGCCTGCTGGTACCCTTGGCTTCTAAAAGGCCTAGGCTCGCTGTTTGACGGAAGTGCTGGGAGAGGTAATTGGAATCTCCTGGCACACAAGACGAGTGACTCCAAGCTCAATTCATGATTTCCCATTAATTCTTGTGGTAGACAGGTGCTACATACTACGTTCCATATGTGAGAAGGTAGCTGAACGCCTTGTCCAAAAGCATCTTACTTCTGAGAGTTGAGCCCACCCTCAGTCCCTCACACTTCCACACTGCCTGCAGAGTGAGTTTCACACGTCTTCACCAGAGACGATTGCCAGAGGCTTCTGAGACGCAGGGTAACAATGCAGACCTGGAGGGTATCCCCAGGTGCAGTCGACTGGTAATCTTGGAACCTCCTGACTCAGAATACTGCTACCTTCTCACTGCCATAGGAATGCAGCTAGTTGACAGCTGGCTTCAAGACATGCTTCCCTGTGAGAGCTGAGGACAGGGCAGAACCCTCCCGCATGCTGCCTGACTGTAGGAGCAGCTGCTAACATCCTTATGTTAGTGGCTGGGAGAGGTTGCTGGAAAAGCATGTGTGAGCACTGGGCCTGAACTCCCGTGTATCTGAGTTGAATACAGCGATTTCCAACGGCTTTCCTCAACAGAGTGTAGCTAGGTTCCAAATCCCATGTACTAGCGGGTAGCAGACATCTGCCTCCCATGCATACACACTTCTGAGAGTTGAGCTTATGGCCTGTACCTCCACATCCAGCCTGCTGGTACCCTTGGCTTCTAAAAGGCCTAGGCTCGCTGTTTGACGGAAGTGCTGGGAGAGGTAATTGGAATCTCCTGGCACACAAGACGAGTGACTCCAAGCTCAATTCATGATTTCCCATTAATTCTTGTGGTAGACAGGTGCTACATACTAAGTTCCATATGTGAGAAGGTAGCTGAACGCCTTGTCCAAAAGCATCTTACTTCTGAGAGTTGAGCCCACCCTCAGTCCCTCACACTTCCACACTGCCTGCAGAGTGAGTTTCACACGTCTTCACCAGAGACGATTGCCAGAGGCTTCTGAGACGCAGGGTAACAATGCAGACCTGGAGGGTATCCCCAGGTGCGGTCGACTGGTAATCTTGGAACCTCCTGATTCAGAATACTGCTGCTTTCTAACTGCCATAGGAATGCAGCTAGTTGACAGCTGCCTTCAAGACATGCTTCCCTGGGAGAGCTGAGGACAGGGCAGAACCCTCCCGCATGCTGCCTGACTGTAGGAGTAGCTGCTAAAATCCTTATGTTAGTGGCTGGTAGAGGTTGCGGGAAAAGCATGTGTGAGCACTGGGCCTGAACTCCCGTGTACCTGAGTTGAATACAGCGATTTCCAACGGCTTTCCTCAACCAGAGTGTAGCTAGGTTCCAAATCCCATGTACGAGCGGGTAGCAGACATCTCCCTCCCATGTATATACACTTCTGAGAGTTGAGCTTATGGCCTGTACCTCCACAGCCAGCCTGCTGGTACCCTTGGCTTCTAAAAGTCCTAGGCTCGCTGTTTGACGGAAGTGCTGGGAGAGGTAATTGGAATCACCCGGCACACAAGACTAGTGCCTCCAAGCTCAGTTCAGCGATTTCCTAGTAATTCCTGTGGTAGACTGGTGCTGCATACTAAGTTCCATACGTGAGAGGGTAGCTGAACGCCTTGTCCAAAACCATCTAACTTCGGAGAGTTGAGCTCAGCCTCAGTCCCTCAGAGTTCCACACTGCCTGCAGAGTGAGTTTCGCAGGTCTTCAGCAGAGACGTTTGCCAGAGGCTTCTGAGACGCAGGGTAACAATGCAGACCTGGAGGGTATCCCCAGGTGCAGTCGACTGGTAATCTTGGAACCTCCTGACTCAGAATACTGCTACCTTCTCACTGCCATAGGAATGCAGCTAGTTGACAGCTGGCTTCAAGACATGCTTCCCTGTGAGAGCTGAGGACAGGGCAGATCCCTCCCGCATGCTGCCTGACTGTAGGAGTAGCTGCTAACATCCTTATGTTAGTGGCTAGGAGAGGTTGCGGGAAAAGCATGTGTGAGCACTGGGCCTGAACTCCCGTGTATCTGAGTTGAATACAGCGATTTCCAACGGCTTTCCTCAACCAGAGTGTAGCTAGGTTCCAAATCCCAAGTACGAGCGGGTAGCAGACATCTGCCTCCCATGCATACACACTTCTGAGAGTTGAGCTTATGGCCTGTACCTCCACAGCCAGCCTGCTGGTACCCTTGGCTTCTAAAAGGCCTAGGCTCGCTGTTTGACGGAAGTGCTGGGAGAGGTAATTGGAATCTCACGGCACAAAGACGAGTGCCTCCAAGCTCAATTCACGATTTCCCAGTAATTCTTGTGGTAGACAGGTGCTACATACTAAGTTCCATATGTGAGAAGGTAGCTGAACGCCTTGTCCAAAAGCATCTTTCTTCTGAGATTTGAGCACACCCTCAGTCCCTCACACTTCCACACTGCCTGCAGAGTGAGTTTCACACGTCTTCACCAGAGACGATTGCCAGAGGCTTCTGAGTACAAGTTAACAATGCAGACCTGGAGGGTATCTCCAGGTGCAGTAGAGTGGTAATCTTGGAACCTCCTGACTCAGAGTACTGCTACCTTCTCACTGCCATAGGAATGCAGCTAGTTGACAGCTGGCTTGAAGACATGCTTCCCTGTGAGAGCTGAGGACAGGGCAGAACCCTCCCGCATCCTGCCTGACTGTAGGAGTAGCTGCTAACATCCTTATGTTAGTGGCTGGGAGAGGTTGCGGGAAAAGCATGTGTGAGCACTGGGCCTGAACTCCCGTGTATCTGAGTTGAATACAGCGATTTCCAATGGCCTTCTTCAATCACAGTGTAGCTAAGTTCCAACTCCCATGTCCGAGTTGGTAGCAGACATCTGCCTCCCATGCATACACACTTCTGAGAGTTGAGCTTATGGCCTGTACCTCCACATCCAGCCTGCTGGTACCCTTGGCTTCTAAAAGGCCTAGGCTCGCTGTTTGACGGAAGTGCTGGGAGAGGTAATTGGAATCACCCGGCACACAAGACTAGTGCCTCCAAGCTCAGTTCAGCGATTTCCTAGTAATTCCTGTGGTAGACTGGTGCTACATACTAAGTTCCATACGTGAGAGGGTAGCTGAACGCCTTGTCCAAAACCATCTTACTTCGGAGACATGAGCTCAGCCTCAGTCCGTCACAGTTCCACACTGCCTGCAGAGTGAGTTTCGCAGGTCTTCAGCAGAGACGTTGGCCAGAGGCTTCTGAGACGCAGGGTAACAATGCAGACCTGGAGGGTATCCCCAGGTGCAGTCGACTGGTAATCTTGGAACCTCCTGACTCAGAATACTGCTACCTTCTCACTGCCATAGGAATGCAGCTATTTGACAGCTGGCTTCAAGACATGCTTCCCTGTGAGAGCTGAGGACAGGACAGAACCCTCCCGCATGCTGCCTGACTGTAGGAGTAGCTGCTAACA
Organism: Canis lupus baileyi; assembly: GCF_048164855.1. NCBI lineage: Eukaryota > Metazoa > Chordata > Mammalia > Carnivora > Canidae > Canis > Canis lupus. The sequence continues at coordinate 78,423,128 of NC_132844.1, read as the reverse complement.
TCCTTATGTTAGTGGCTGGGAGAGGTTGCGGGAAAAGCATGTGTGAGCACTGGGCCTGAACTCCCGTGTATCTGAGTTGAATACAGCGATTTCCAACGGCTTTCCTCAACCAGAGTGTAGCTAGGTTCCAAATCCCATGTACGAGCGGGTAGCAGACATCTGAGTCCCATGCATACACACTTCTGAGAGTTGAGCTTATGGCCTGTACCTCCACAGCCAGCCTGCTGGTACCCTTGGCTTCTAAAAGGCCTAGGCTCGCTGTTTGACGGAAGTGCTGGGAGAGGTAATTGGAATCACCCGGCACACAAGACGAGTGCCTCCAAGCTCAATTCACGATTTCCCAGTAATTCTTGTGGTAGACAGGTGCTACATACTAAGTTCCATATGTGAGAAGGTAGCTGAACGCCTTGTCCAAAAGCATCTTACTTCTGAGAGTTGAGCACACCCTCAGTTCCTCACACTTCCACACTGCCTGCAGAGTGAGTTTCACACGTCTTCACCAGAGACGATTGCCAGAGGCTTCTGAGTACAAGTTACAATGCAGACCTGGAGGGTATCTCCAGGGGCAGTAGAGTGGTAATCTTGGAACCTCCTGACTCAGAGTACTGCTACCTTCTCACTGCCATAGGAATGCAGCTAGTTGACAGCTGGCTTCAAGACATGCTTCCCTGTGAGAGCTGAGGACAGGGCAGAACCCTCCCGCATCCTGCCTGACTGTAGGAGTAGCTGTTAACATCCTTATGTTAGTGGCTGGGAGAGGTTGCGGGAAAAGCATGTGTGAGCACTGGGCCTGAACTCCCGTGTATCTGAGTTGAATACAGCGATTTCCAATGGCCTTCTTCAATCACAGTGTAGCTAGGTTCCAACTCCCATGTCCGAGTGGGTAGCAGACATCTGCCTCCCATGCATACACACTTCTGAGAGTTGAGCTTATGGCCTGTACCTCCACATCCAGCCTGCTGGTACCCTTGTCTTCTAAAAGGCCAAGGCTCGCTGTTTGACGGAAGTGCTGTGAGAGGTAATTGGAATCACCCGGCACACAAGACTAGTGCCTCCAAGCTCAGTTCAGCGATTTCCTAGTAATTCCTGTGGTAGACTGGTGCTACATACTAAGTTCCATACGTGAGAGGGTAGCTGAACGCCTTGTCCAAAACCATCTTACTTCTGAGAGTTGAGCTCAGCCTCAGTCCCTCACAGTTCCACACTGCCTGCAGAGTGAGTTTCGCCGGTCTTCAGCAGAGACGTTTGCCAGAGGCTTCTGAGACGCAGGGTAACAATGCAGACCTGGAGGGTATCCCCAGGTGCAGTCGACTGGTAATCTTGGAACCTCCTGACTCAGAATACTGCTACCTTCTCACTGCCACAGAAATGCAGCTAGTTGACAGCTAGCTGGCTTCAAGACATGCTTCCCTGAGAGAGCTGAGGACAGGGCAGAACCCTCCCGCATGCTGCCGGACTGTAGGAATAGCTGCTAACATCCTAATGTTAGTGGCTGGGAGAGGTTGCGGGAAAAGCATGTGTGAGCACTGGGCCTGAACTCCCGTGTATCTGAGTTGAATACAGCGATTTCCAACGGCTTTCCTCAACCAGAGTGTAGCTAGGTTCCAAATCCCATGTACGAGCGGGTAGCAGACATCTGACTCCCATGCATACACACTTCTGAGAGTTGAGCTTATGGCCTGTACCTCCACAGCCAGCCTGCTGGTACCCTTGGCTTCTAAAAGGCCTAGGCTCGCTGTTTGACGGAAGTGCTGGGAGAGGTAATTGGAATCTCCCGGCACACAAGACGAGTGCCTCCAAGCTCAATTCACGATTTCCCAGTAATTCTTGTGGTAGACAACTGCTACATACTAAGTTCCATATGTGAGATGGTAGCTGAACGCCTTGTCCAAAAGCATCTTACTTCTGAGAGTTGAGCCCACCCTCAGTCCCTCACAGTTCCACACTGCCTGCAGAGTGAGTTTCACACGTCTTCACCAGAGACGATTGCCAGAGGCTTCTGAGTACAAGTTAACAATGCAGACCTGGAGGGTATCTCCAGGTGCAGTAGAGTGGTAATCTTGGAACCTCCTGACTCAGAGTACTGCTACCTTCTCCTGCCATAGGAATGCAGCTAGTTGACAGCTAGCTTCAAGACATGCTTCCCTGTGAGAGCTGAGGACAGGGCAGAACCCTCCCGCATCCTGCCTGACTGTAGGAGTAGCTGCTAACATCCTTATGTTAGTGGCTGGGAGAGGTTGCGGGAAATGCATGTTTGAGCACTGGGCCTGAACTCCCGTGTATCTGAGTTGAATACAGCGATTTCCAATGGCCTTCTTCAATCACAGTGTAGCTAGGTTCCAACTCCCATGTCCGAGTGGGTAGCAGACATCTGCCTCCCATGCATACACACTTCTGAGAGTTGAGCTTATGGCCTGTACCTCCACATCCAGCCTGCTGGTACCCTTGGCTTCTAAAAGGGCTAGGCTCGCTGTTTGACGGAAGTGCTGGGAGAGGTAATTGGAATCACCCGGCACACAAGACTAGTGCCTCCAAGCTCAGTTCAGCGATTTCCTAGTAATTCCTGTGGTAGACTGGTGCTACATACTAAGTTCCATACGTGAGAGGGTAGCTGAACGCCTTGTCCAAAACCATCTTACTTCTGAGAGTTGAGCTCACCCTCAGTCCCTCACATTTCCACACTGCCTGCAGAGTGAGTTTCGCAGGTCTTCAGCAGAGACGTTTGCCAGAGGCTTCTGAGACGCAGGGTAACAATGCAGACCTGGAGGGTATCCCCAGGTGCAGTCGACTGGTAATCTTGGAACCTCCTGACTCAGAATACTGCTACCTTCTCACTGCCATAGGAATGCAGCTAGTTGACAGCTAGCTGGCTTCAAGACTTGCTTCCCTGAGAGAGCTGAGGACAGGGCAGAACCCTCCCGCATGCTGCCTGACTGTAGGAGCAGCTGCTAACATCCTAATGTTAGTGGCTGGGAGAGGTTGCGGGAAAAGCATGTGTGAGCACTGGCCTGAACTCCCGTGTATCTGAGTTGAATACAGCGATTTCCAACGGCTTCCCTCAACCAGAGTGTAGCTAGGTTCCAAATCCCATGTACGAGCGGGTAGCAGACATCTGCCTCCCATGCATACACACTTCTGAGAGTTGAGCTTATGGCCTGTACCTCCACAGCCAGCCTGCTGGTACCCTTGGCTTCTAAAAAGCCTAGGCTCGCTGTTTGACGGAAGTGCTGGGAGAGGTAATTGGAATCTCCCGGCACACAAGACGAGTGCCTCCAAGCTCAATTCACGATTTCCCAGTAATTCTTGTGGTAGACAGCTGCTACATACTAAGTTCCATATGTGAGATGGTAGCTGAACGCCTTGTCCAAAAGCATCTTACTTCTGAGAGTTGAGCCCACCCTCAGTCCCTCACAGTTCCACACTGCCTGCAGAGTGAGTTTCACACGTCTTCACCAGAGACGATTGCCAGAGGCTTCTGAGTACAAGTTAACAATGCAGACCTGGAGGGTATCTCCAGGTGCAGTAGAGTGGTAATCTTGGAACCTCCTGACTCAGAGTACTGCTACCTTCTCCTGCCATAGGAATGCAGCTAGTTGACAGCTAGCTTCAAGACATGCTTCCCTGTGAGAGCTGAGGACAGGGCAGAACCCTCCCGCATCCTGCCTGACTGTAGGAGTAGCTGCTAACATCCTTATGTTAGTGGCTGGGAGAGGTTGCGGGAAAAGCATGTGTGAGCACTGGGCCTGAACTCCCGTGTATCTGAGTTGAATACAGCGATTTCCAATGGCCTTCTTCAATCACAGTTTAGCTAGGTTCCAACTCCCATGTCCGAGTGGGTAGCAGACATCTGCCTCCCATGCATACACACTTCTGAGAGTTGAGCTTATGGCCTGTACCTCCACATCCAGCCTGCTGGTACCCTTGGCTTCTAAAAGGCCTAGGCTCGCTGTTTGACGGAAGTGCTGGGAGAGGTAATTGGAATCACCCGGCACACAAGACTAGTGCCTCCAAGCTCAGTTCAGCGATTTCCTAGTAATTCCTGTGGTAGACTGGTGCTACATACTAAGTTCCATACGTGAGAGGGTAGCTGAACGCCTTGTCCAAAACCATCTTACTTCGGAGAGTTGAGCTCAGCCTCAGTCCCTCAGAGTTCCACACTGCCTGCAGAGTGAGTTTCGCAGGTCTTCAGCAGAGACGTTTGCCAGAGGCTTCTGATACGCAGGGTAACAATGCAGACCTGGAGGGTATCCCCAGGTGCAGTCGACTGGTAATCTTGGAACCTCCTGACTCAGAATACTGCTACCTTCTCACTGCCATAGGAATGCAGCTAGTTGACAGCTGGCTTCAAGACATGCTTCCCTGTGAGAGCTGAGGACAGGGCAGATCCCTCCCGCATGCTGCCTGACTGTAGGAGTAGCTGCTAACATCCTTATGTTAGTGGCTAGGAGAGGTTGCGGGAAAAGCATGTGTGAGCACTGGGCCTGAACTCCCGTGTATCTGAGTTGAATACAGCGATTTCCAACGGCTTTCCTCAACCAGAGTGTAGCTAGGTTCCAAATCCCAAGTACGAGCGGGTAGCAGACATCTGCCTCCCATGCATACACACTTCTGAGAGTTGAGCTTATGGCCTGTACCTCCACAGCCAGCCTGCTGGTACCCTTGGCTTCTAAAAGGCCTAGGCTCGCTGTTTGACGGAAGTGCTGGGAGAGGTAATTGGAATCTCCCGGCACACAAGACGAGTGCCTCCAAGCTCAATTCACGATTTCCCAGTAAGTCTTGTGGTAGACAGGTGCTACATACTAAGTTCCATATGTGAGAAGGTAGCTGAACGCCTTGTCCAAAAGCATCTTTCTTCTGAGAGTTGAGCACACCCTCAGTCCCTCACACTTCCACAGTGCCTGCAGAGTGAGTTTCACACGTCTTCACCAGAGACGATTGCCAGAGGCTTCGGAGTACAAGTTAACAATGCAGACCTGGAGGGTATATCCAGGTGCAGTAGAGTGGTAATCTTGGAACCTCCTGACTCAGAGTACTGCTACCTTCTCACTGCCATAGGAATGCAGCTAGTTGACAGCTGGCTTCAAGACATGCTTCCCTGTGAGAGCTGAGGACAGGGCAGAACCCTCCCGCATCCTGCCTGAGTGTAGGAGTAGCTGCTAACATCCTAATGTTAGTGGCTGGGAGAGGTTACGGGAAAAGCATGTGTGAGCACTGGGCCTGAACTCCCGTGTATCTGAGTTGAATACAGCGATTTCCAATGCCTTCTTCAATCACAGTGTAGCTAGGTTCCAACTCCCATGTCCGAGTGGGTAGCAGACATCTGCCTCCCATGCATACACACTTCTGAGAGTTGAGCTTATGGCCTGTACCTCCACATCCAGCCTGCTGGTACCCTTGGCTTCTAAAAGGCCTAGGCTCGCTGTTTGACGGAAGTGCTGGGAGAGGTAATTGGAATCACCCGGCACACAAGACTAGTGCCTCCAAGCTCAGTTCAGCGATTTCCTAGTAATTCCTGTGGTAGACTGGTGCTACATACTAAGTTCCATACGTGAGAGGGTAGCTGAACGCCTTGTCCAAAACCATCTTACTTCTGAGAGTTGAGCTCAGACTCAGTCCCTCACAGTTCCACACTGCCTGCAGAGTGAGTTTCGCAGGTCTTCAGCAGAGACGTTGGCCAGAGGCTTCTGAGACGCAGGGTAACAATGCAGACCTGGAGGGTATCCACAGGTGCAGTCGACTGGTAATCTTGGAACCTCCTGACTCAGAATACTGCTACCTTCTCACTGCCATAGGAATGCAGCTATTTGACAGCTGGCTTCAAGACATGCTTCCCTGTGAGAGCTGAGGACAGGGCAGAACCCTCCCGCATGCTGCCTGACTGTAGGAGTAGCTGCTAACATCCTTATGTTAGTGGCTGGGAGAGGTTGCGGGAAAAGCATGTGTGAGCACTGGGCCTGAACTCCCGTGTATCTGAGTTGAATACAGCGATTTCCAACGGCTTTCCTCAACCAGAGTGTAGTTAGGTTCCAAATCCCATGTACGAGCGGGTAGCAGACATCTGAGTCCCATGCATACACACTTCTGAGAGTTGAGCTTATGGCCTGTACCTCCACATCCAGCCTGCTGGTACCCTTGGCTTCTAAAAGGCCTAGGCTCGCTGTTTGACGGAAGTGCTGGGAGAGGTAATTGGAATCACCCGGCACACAAGACGAGTGCCTCCAAGCTCAATTCACGATTTCCCAGTAATTCTTGTGGTACACAGGTGCTACATACAAAGTTCCATATGTGAGATGGTAGCTGAACGCCTTGTACAAAAGCATCTTACTTCTGAGAGTTGAGCACACCCTCAGTCCCTCACACTTCCACACTGCCTGCAGAGGGAGTTTCACACGTCTTCACCAGAGACGATTGCCAGAGGCTTCTGAGTACAAGTTAACAATGCAGACCTGGAGGGTATCTCCAGGGGCAGTAGAGTGGTAATCTTGAAACCTCCTGACTCAGAGTACTGCTACCTTCTCACTGCCATAGGAATGCAGCTAGTTGACAGCTGGCTTCAAGACATGCTTGCCTGTGAGAGCTGAGGACAAGGCAGAACCCTCCCGCATCCTGCCTGACTGTAGGAGTAGCTGCTAACATCCTTATGTTAGTGGCTGGGAGAGGTTGCGGGAAAAGCATGTGTGAGCACTGGGCCTGAACTCCCGTGTATCTGAGTTGAATACAGCGATTTCCAATGGCCTTCTTCAATCACAGTGTAGCTAGGTTCCAACTCCCATGTCCGAGTGAGTAGCAGACATCTGCCTCCCATGCATATACACTTCTGAGATTTGAGCTTATGGCCTGTACCTCCACAGCCAGCCTGCTGGTACCGTTGGCTTCTAAAAGGCCTAGGCTCGCTGTTTGACGGAAGTGCTGGGAGAGGTAATTGGAATCTCCCGGCACACAAGACTAGTGCCTCCAAGCTCAGTTCAGCGATTTCCTAGTAATTCCTGTGGTAGACTGGTGCTACATACTAATTTCCATACGTGAGAGGGTAGCTGAACGCCTTGTCCAAAACCATCTTACTTCTGAGAGTTGAGCTCAGCCTCAGTCCCTCACAGTTCCACACTGCCTGCAGAGTGAGTTTCACAGGTCTTCAGCAGAGACGTTTGCCAGAGGCTTCTGAGACACAGGGTAACAATGCAGACCTGGAGGGTATCCCCAGGTGCAGTCGACTGGTAATCTTGGAACCTCCTGACTCAGAATACTGCTACCTTCTCACTGCCATAGGAATGCAGCTAGTTGACAGCTGGCTTCAAGACATGCTTCCCTGTGAGAGCTGAGGACAGGGCAGAACCTACCCGCATGCTGCCTGACTGTAGGAGTAGCTGCTAACATCCTTATGTTAGTGGCTGGGAGAGGTTGCGGGAAAAGCATGTGTGAGCACTGGGCCTGAACTCCCGTGTATCTGAGTTGAATACAGCGATTTCCAACGGCTTTCCTCAACCAGAGTGTAGCTAGGTTCCAAATCCCATGTACGAGCGGGTAGGAGACATCTGCCTCCCATGCATACACACTTCTGAGAGTTGAGCTTATGGCCTGTACCTCCACATCCAGCCTGCTGGTACCCTTGGCTTCTAAAAGGCCTAGGCTCGCTGTTTGACGGAAGTGGTGGGAGAGGTAATTGGAATCTCCCGGCACACAAGACGAGTGCCTCCAAGCTCAATTCACGATTTCCCAGTAATTCTTGTGGTAGACAGGTGCTACATACTAAGTTCCATATGTGAGATGGTAGCTGAACGCCTTGTCCAAAAGCATCTTACTTCTGAGAGTTGAGCCCACGCTCAGTCCCTCACAGTTCCACACTGCCTGCAGAGTGAGTTTCACACGTCTTCACCAGAGACGATTGCCAGAGGCTTCTGAGTACAAGTTAACAATGCAGACCTGGAGGGTATCGCCAGGTGGAGTAGAGTGGTAATCTTGGAAACTCCTGACTCAGAGTACTGCTACCTTCTCACTGCCATAGGAATGCAGCTAGTTGACAGCTGGCTTCAAGACATGCTTCCCTGTGAGAGCTGAGGACAGGGCAGAACCCTCCCGCATCCTGTCTGACTGTAGGAGTAGCTGCTAACATCCTTATGTTAGTGGCTGGGAGAGGTTGCGGGAAAAGCATGTGTGAGCACTGGGCCTGAACTCCCGTGTATCTGAGTTGAATACAGCGATTTCCAATGGCCTTCTTCAATCACAGTGTAGCTATGTTCCAACTCCCATGTCCGAGTGGGTAGCAGACATCTGCCTCCCATGTATACACACTTCTGAGAGTTGAGCTTATGGCCTGTACCTCCACATCCAGCCTGCTGGTACCCTTGGCTTCTAAAAGGCCTAGGCTCGCTGTTTGACGGAAGTGCTGGGAGAGGTAATTGGAATCACCCGGCACACAAGACGAGTGCCTCCAAGCTCAATTCACGATTTCCCAGTAATTCTTGTGGTAGACAGGTGCTACATACTAAGTTCCATATGTGAGAAGGTAGCTGAACGCCTTGTCCAAAGGCATCTTACTTCTGAGAGTTGAGCACACCGCCAGTCCCTCACACTTCCACACTGCCTGCAGAGTGAGTTTCACACATCTTCACCAGAGACGATTGCCAGAGGCTTCTGAGTACAAGTTAACAATGCAGACCTGGAGGGTATCTCCAGGTGCAGTAGAGTGGTAATCTTGGAACCTCCTGACTCAGAGTACTGCTACCTTCTCACTGCCATAGGAATGCAGCTAGTTGACAGCTGGCTTCAAGACATGCTTCCCTGTGAGAGCTGAGGACAGGGCAGAACCCTCCCGCATCCTGCCTGACTGTAGGAGTAGCTGCTAACATCCTAATGTTAGTGGCTGGGAGAGGTTGCGGGAAAAGCATGTGTGAGCACTGGGCCTGAACTCCCGTGTATCTGAGTTGAATACAGCGATTTCCAATGGCCTTCTTCAATCACAGTGTAGCTAGGTTCCAACTCCCATGTCCGAGTGGGTAGCAGACATCTGCCTCCCATGCATACACACTTCTGAGAGTTGAGCTTATGGCCTGTACCTCCACATCCAGCCTGCTGGTACCCTTGGCTTCTAAAAGGCCTAGGCTCGCTGTTTGACGGAAGTGCTGGGAGAGGTAATTGGAATCACCCGGCACACAAGACTAGTGCCTCCAAGCTCAGTTCAGCGATTTCCTAGTAATTCCTGTGGTAGACTGGTGCTACATACTAAGTTCCATACGTGAGAGGGTAGCTGAACGCCTTGTCCAAAACCATCTTACTTCTGAGAGTTGAGCTCAGCCTCAGTCCCTCACATTTCCACACTGCCTGCAGAGTGAGTTTCGCCGGTCTTCAGCAGAGACGTTTGCCAGAGGCTTCTGAGACGCAGGGTAACAAAGCAGACCTGGAGGGTATCCCCAGGTGCAGTCGACTGGTAATCTTGGAACCGCCTGACTCAGAATACTGCTACCTTCTCACTGCCACAGGAATGCAGCTAGTTGACAGCTAGCTGGCTTCAAGACATGCTTCCCTGGGAGAGCTGAGGACAGGGCAGAACCCTCCCGCATTCTGCCGGACTGTAGGAATAGCTGCTAACATCCTAATGTTAGTGGCTGGGAGAGGTTGCGGGAAAAGCATGTGTGAGCACTGGGCCTGAACTCCCGTGTATCTGAGTTGAATACAGCGATTTCCAACGGCTTTCCTCAACCAGAGTGTAGCTAGGTTCCAAATCCCATGTACGAGCGGGTAGCAGACATCTGCCTCCCATGCATACACACTTCTGAGAGTTGAGCTTATGGCCTGTACCTCCACAGCCAGCCTGCTGGTACCCTTGGCTTCTAAAAGGCCTAGGCTCGCTGTTTGACGGAAGTGCTGGGAGAGGTAATTGGAATCTCCCGGCACACAAGACGAGTGCCTCCAAGCTCAATTCACGATTTCCCAGTAATTCTTGTGGTAGACAACTGCTACATACTAAGTTCCATATGTGAGATGGTAGCTGAACGCCTTGTCCAAAAGCATCTTACTTCTGAGAGTTGAGCCCACCCTCAGTCCCTCACAGTTCCACACTGCCTGCAGAGTGAGTTTCACACGTCTTCACCAGAGACGATTGCCAGAGGCTTCTGAGTACAAGTTAACAATGCAGACCTGGAGGGTATCTCCAGGTGCAGTAGGGTGGTTATCTTGGAACCTCCTGACTCAGAGTACTGCTACCTTCTCCTGCCATAGGAATGCAGCTAGTTGACAGCTAGCTTCAAGACATGCTTCCCTGTGAGAGCTGAGGACAGGGCAGAACCCTCCCGCATCCTGCCTGACTGTAGGAGTAGCTGCTAACATCCTTATGTTAGTGGCTGGGAGAGGTTGCGGGAAAAGCATGTTTGAGCACTGGGCCTGAACTCCCGTGTATCTGAGTTGAATACAGCGATTTCCAATGGCCTTCTTCAATCACAGTGTAGCTAGGTTCCAACTCCCATGTCCGAGTGGGTAGCAGACATCTGCCTCCCATGCATACACACTTCTGAGAGTTGAGCTTATGGCCTGTACCTCCACATCCAGCCTGCTGGTACCCTTGGCTTCTAAAAGGGCTAGGCTCGCTGTTTGACGGAAGTGCTGGGAGAGGTAATTGGAATCACCCGGCACACAAGACTAGTGCCTCCAAGCTCAGTTCAGCGATTTCCTAGTAATTCCTGTGGTAGACTGGTGCTACATACTAAGTTCCATACGTGAGAGGGTAGCTGAACGCCTTGTCCAAAACCATCTTACCTCTGAGAGTTGAGCTCACCCTCAGTCCCTCACATTTCCACACTGCCTGCAGAGTGAGTTTCGCAGGTCTTCAGCAGAGACGTTTGCCAGAGGCTTCTGAGACGCAGGGTAACAATGCAGACCTGGAGGGTATCCCCAGGTGCAGTCGACTGGTAATCTTGGAACCTCCTGACTCAGAATACTGCTACCTTCTCACTGCCATAGGAATGCAGCTAGTTGACAGCTAGCTGGCTTCAAGACTTGCTTCCCTGAGAGAGCTGAGGACAGGGCAGAACCCTCCCGCATGCTGCCTGACTGTAGGAGTAGCTGCTAACATCCTAATGTTAGTGGCTGGGAGAGGTTGCGGGAAAAGCATGTGTGAGCACTGGGCCTGAACTCCCGTGTATCTGAGTTGAATACAGCGATTTCCAACGGCTTCCCTCAACCAGAGTGTAGCTAGGTTCCAAATCCCATGTACGAGCGGGTAGCAGACATCTGCCTCCCATGCATACACACTTCTGAGAGTTGAGCTTATGGCCTGTACCTCCACAGCCAGCCTGCTGGTACCCTTGGCTTCTAAAAAGCCTAGGCTCGCTGTTTGACGGAAGTGCTGGGAGAGGTAATTGGAATCTCCCGGCACACAAGACGAGTGCCTCCAAGCTCAATTCACGATTTCCCAGTAATTCTTGTGGTAGACAGCTGCTACATACTAAGTTCCATATGTGAGATGGTAGCTGAACGCCTTGTCCAAAAGCATCTTACTTCTGAGAGTTGAGCCCACCCTCAGTCCCTCACAGTTCCACACTGCCTGCAGAGTGAGTTTCACACGTCTTCACCAGAGACGATTGCCAGAGGCTTCTGAGTACAAGTTAACAATGCAGACCTGGAGGGTATCTCCAGGTGCAGTAGAGTGGTAATCTTGGAACCTCCTGACTCAGAGTACTGCTACCTTCTCCTGCCATAGGAATGCAGCTAGTTGACAGCTAGCTTCAAGACATGCTTCCCTGTGAGAGCTGAGGACAGGGCAGAACCCTCCCGCATCCTGCCTGACTGTAGGAGTAGCTGCTAACATCCTTATGATAGTGGCTGGGAGAGGTTGCGGGAAAAGCATGTGTGAGCACTGGGCCTGAACTCCCGTGTATCTGAGTTGAATACAGCGATTTCCAATGGCCTTCTTCAATCACAGTGTAGCTAGGTTCCAACTCCCATGTCCGAGTGGGTAGCAGACATCTGCCTCCCATGCATACACACTTCTGAGAGTTGAGCTTATGGCCTGTACCTCCACATCCAGCCTGCTGGTACCCTTGGCTTCTAAAAGGCCTAGGCTCGCTGTTTGACGGAAGTGCTGGGAGAGGTAATTGGAATCACCCGGCACACAAGACTAGTGCCTCCAAGCTCAGTTCAGCGATTTCCTAGTAATTCCTGTGGTAGACTGGTGCTACATACTAAGTTCCATACGTGAGAGGGTAGCTGAACGCCTTGTCCAAAAGCATCTTACTTCTGAGAGTTGAGCTCACCCTCAGTCCCTCACAGTTCCACATGCCTGCAGAGTGAGTTTCGCAGGTCTTCAGCAGAGACGTTTGCCAGAGGCTTCTGAGACGCAGGGTAACAATGCAGACCTGCAGGGTATCCCCAGGTGCAGTCGACTGGTAATCTTGGAACCTCCTGACTCAGAATACTGCTACCTTCTCACTGCCATAGGAATGCAGCTAGTTGACAGCTAGCTGGCTTCAAGACTTGCTTCCCTGAGAGAGCTGAGGACAGGGCAGAACCCTCCCGCATGCTGCCTGACTGTAGGAGTAGCTCCTAACATCCTAATGTTAGTGGCTGGGAGAGGTTGCGGGAAAAGCATGTGTGAGCACTGGGCCTGAACTCCCGTGTATCTAAGTTGAATACAGCGATTTCCAACGGCATCCCTCAACCAGAGTGTAGCTAGGTTCCAAATCCCATGTACGAGCAGGTAGCAGACATCTGCCTCCCATGCATACACACTTCTGAGAGTTGAGCTTATGGCCTGTACCTCCACATCCAGCCTGCTGGTACCCTTGGCTTCTAAAAGGCCTAGGCTCGCTGTTTGACGGAAGTGCTGGGAGAGGTAATTGGAATCTCCCGGCACACAAGACGAGTGCCTCCAAGCTCAATTCACGATTTCCCAGTAATTCTTGTGGTAGACAGGTGCTACATACTAAGTTCCATATGTGAGATGGTAGCTGAACGCCTTGTCAAAAGCATCTTACTTCTGAGAGTTGAGCCCACCGTCAGTCCCTCACAGTTCCACACTGCCTGCAGAGTGAGTTTCACACGTCTTCACCAGAGACGATTGCCAGAGGCTTCTGAGTACAAGTTAACAATGCAGACCTGGAGGGTATCTCCAGGAGCAGTAGAATGGTAATCTTGGAACCTCCTGACTCAGAGTACTGCTACCTTCTCCTGCCATAGGAATGCAGCTAGTTGACAGCTAGCTTCAAGACATGCTTCCCTGTGAGAGCTGAGGACAGGGCAGAACCCTCCCGCATCCTGCCTGACTGTAGGAGTAGCTGCTAACATCCTTATGTTAGTGGCTGGGAGAGGTTGCGGGAAAAGCATGTGTGAGCACTGGGCCTGAACTCCCGTGTATCTGAGTTGAATACAGCGATTTCCAATGGCCTTCTTCAATCACAGTGTAGCTAGGTTCCAACTCCCAGGTCCGAGTGGGTAGCAGACATCTGCCTCCCATGCATACACACTTCTGAGAGTTGAGCTTATGGCCTGTACCTCCACATCCAGCCTGCTGGTACCCTTGGCTTCTAAAAGGCCTAGGCTCGCTGTTTGACGGAAGTGCTGGGAGAGGTAATTGGAATCACCCGGCACACAAGACTAGTGCCTCCAAGCTCAGTTCAGCGATTTCCTAGTAATTCCTGTGGTAGACTGGTGCTACATACTAAGTTCCATACGTGAGAGGGTAGCTGAACGCCTTGTCCAAAACCATCTTACTTCTGAGAGTTGAGCTCACCCTCAGTCCCTCACAGTTCCACATGCCTGCAGAGTGAGTTTCACAGGTCTTCAGCAGAGACGTTTGCCAGAGGCTTCTGAGACGCAGGGTAACAATGCAGACCTGGAGGGTATCCCCAGGTGCAGTCGACTGGTAATCTTGGAACCTCCTGACTCAGAATACTGCTACTTTCTCACTGCCATAGGAATGCAGCTAGTTGACAGCTGGCTTCAAGACATGCTTCCCTGTGAGAGCTGAGGACAGGGCAGAACCCTCCCGCATGCTGCCTGACTGTAGCAGTAGCTGCTAACATCCTTATGTTAGTGGCTGGGAGAGGTTGCGGGAAAAGCATGTGTGAGCACTGGGCCTGAACTCCCGTGTATCTTAGTTGAATACAGCGATTTCCAGTGGCCTTCTTCAATCACAGTGTAGCTAGGTTCCAACTCCCATGTCCGAGTGGGTAGCAGACATCTGCATCCCATGCATACACACTTCTGAGAGTTGAGCTTATGGCCTGTACCTCCACATCCAGCCTGCTGGTACCCTTGGCTTCTAAAAGGCCTAGGCTCGCTGTTTGACGGAAGTGCTGGGAGAGGTAATTGGAATCACCCGGCACACAAGACTAGTGCCTCCAAGCTCAGTTCAGCGATTTCCTAGTAATTCCTGTGGTAGACTGGTGCTACATACTAAGTTCCATACGTGAGAGGGTAGCTGAACGCCTTGTCCAAAACCATCTTACTTCTGAGAGTTGAGCTCAGCCTCAGTCCCTCACAGTTCCACACTGCCTGCAGAGTGAGTTTCGCAGGTCTTCAGCAGAGACGTTTGCCAGAGGCTTCTGAGACGCAGGGTAACAATGCAGACCTGGAGGGTATCCCCAGGTTAAGTCGACTGGTAATCTTGGAACCTCCTGACTCAGAATACTGCTACCTTCTCACTTCCATAGGAAAGCAGCTAGTTGACAGCTTGCTGGCTTCAAGACATGCTTCCCTGAGAGAGCTGAGGACAGGGCAGAACCCTCCCGCATGCTGCCTGACTGTAGGTGTAGCTGCTAACATCCTAATGTTAGTGGCTGGGAGAGGTTGCGGGAAAAGCATGTGTGAGCACTGGGCCTGAACTCCCGTGTATCTGAGTTGAATACAGCGATTTCCAACGGCTTTCCTTAACCAGAGTGTAGCTAGGTCCCAAATCCCATGTACGAGCGGGTTGCAGACATCTGCCTCCCATGCATACACACTTCTGAGAGTTGAGCTTATGGCCTATACCTCCACATCCAGCCTGCTGGTATCCTTGGCTTCTAAAAGGCCTAGGCTCGCTGTTTGACGAAAGTGCTGGGAGAGGTAATTGGAATCTCCCGGCACACAAGACGAGTGCCTCCAAGCTCAATTCACGATTTCCCAGTAATTCTTGTGGTAGACAGGTGCTACATACTAAGTTCCATATGTGAGAAGGTAGCTGAACGCCTTGTCCAAAAGCATCTTACTTCTGAGAGTTGAGCCCACCCTCAGTCCCTCACACTTCCACACTGCCTGCAGAGTGAGTTTCACACGTATTCACCAGAGACGATTGCCAGAGGCTTCTGAGTACAAGTTAACAATGCAGACCTGGAGGGTATCTCCAGGTGCAGTAGAGTGGTAATCTTGGAACCTCCTGACTCAGAGTACTGCTACCTTCTCACTGCCATAGGAATGCAGCTAGTTGACAGCTGGCTTCAAGACATGCTTCCCTGTGAGAGCTGAGGACAGGGCAGAACCCTCCCGCATCCTGCCTGACTGTAGGAGTAGCTGCTAACATCCTAATGTTAGTGGCTGGGAGAGGTTGCCGAAAAGCATGTGTGACCACTGGGCCTGAACTCCCGTGTATCTGAGTTGAATACAGCGATTTCCAATGGTCTTCTTCAATCACAGTGTAGCTAGGTTCCAACTCCCAGGTCCGAGTGGGTAGCAGACATCTGCCTCCCATGCATACACACTTCTGAGAGTTGAGCTTATGGCCTGTACCTCCACATCCAGCCTGCTGGTACCCTTGGGTTCTAAAAGGCCTAGGCTCGCTGTTTGACGGAAGTGCTGGGAGAGGTAATTGGAATCACCCGGCACACAAGACTAGTGCCTCCAAGCTCAGTTCAGCGATTTCCTAGTAATTCCTGTGGTAGACTGGTGCTACATACTAAGTTCCATACGTGAGAGGGTAGCTGAACGCCTTGTCCAAAACCATCTTACTTCTGAGATTTGAGCTCAGCCTCAGTCCCTCACAGTTCCCCACTCCCTGCAGAGTGAGTTTCGCAGGTCTCCAGCAGAGAAGTTTGCCAGAGGCTTCTGAGACGCAGGGTAACAATGCAGATCTGGAGGGTATCCCAAGGTGCAGTCGACTGGTAATCTTGGAACCTCCTGACTCAGAATACTGCTACCTTCTCACTGCCATAGGAATGCAGCTTGTTGACAGCTGGCTTCAAGACATGCTTCCCTGTGAGAGCTGAGGACAGGGCAGAACCCTCCCGCATGCTGCCTGACTGTAGGAGTAGCTGCTAACATCCTTATGTTAGTGGCTGGGAGAGGTTGCGGGAAAAGCATGTGTGAGCACTGGGCCTGAACTCCCGTGTATCTGAGTTGAATACAGCGATTTCCAACGGCTTTCCTCAACCAGAGTGTAGCTAGGTTCCAAATCCCATGTACGAGCGGGTAGCAGACATCTGCCTCCCATGCATACACACTTCTGAGAGTTGAGCTTATGGCCTGTACCTCCACATCCAGCCTGCTGGGACCCTTGGCTTCTAAAAGGCCTAGGCTCGCTGTTTGACGGAAGTGCTGGGAGAGGTAATTGGAATCTCCCGACACACAAGACGAGTGCCTCCAAGCTCAATTCACGATTTCCCAGTAATTCTTGTGGTAGAGAGGTGCTACATACTAAGTTCCCTATGTGAGATGGTAGCTGAACGCCTTGTACAAAAGCATCTTACTTCTGAGAGTTGAGCACACCCTCAGTCCCTCACAGTTCCACACTGCCTGCAGAGTGAGTTTCACACGTCTTCACCAGAGACGATTGCCAGAGGCTTCTGAGTACAAGTTAACAATGCAGACCTGGAGGGTATCTTCAGGTGCAGTAGAGTGGTAATCTTGGAACCTCCTGACTCAGAATACTGCTACCTTCTCACTGCCCTAGGAATGCAGCTAGTTGACAGCTAGCTGGCTTCAAGACATGCTTTCCTGAGAGAGCTGAGGACACGGCAGAACCCTCCCGCATGCTGCCGTATGTAGGAGTAGCTAATAACATCCTAATGTTAGTGGCTGGGAGAGGTTGCGGGAAAAGCATGTGTGAGCACTGGGCCTGAACTCCCGTGTACCTGAGTTGAATACAGCGATTTCCAACGGCTTTCCTCAAGCAGAGTGTAGCTAGGTTCCAAATCCCATGTACGAGCGGGTAGCAGACATCTGCCTCCCATGCATACACACTTCTGAGAGTTGAGCTTATGGCCTGTACCTCCACAGCCAGCCTGCTGGTACCCTTGGCTTCTAAAAGGCCTAGGCTCGCTGTTTGACGGAAGTGCTGGGAGAGGTAATTGGAATCACCTGGCACACAAGACTAGTGCCTCCAAGCTCAGTTCAGCGATTTCCTAGTAATTCCTGTGGTAGACTGGTGCTACATACTAAGTTCCATACGTGAGAGGGTAGCTGAACGCCTTGTCCAAAACCATCTTACTTCTGAGAGTTGAGCTCAGCCTCAGTCCCTCACAGTTCCACACTGCCTGCAGAGTGAGTTTCACAGGTCTTCAGCAGAGACGTTTGCCAGAGGCTTCTGAGACACAGGGTAACAATGCAGACATGGAGGGTATCCCCAGGTGCAGTCGACTGGTAATCTTGGAACCTCCTGACTCAGAATACTGCTACCTTCTCACTGACATAGGAATGCAGCTAGTTGACAGCTGGCTTCAAGACATGCTTCCCTGTGAGAGCTGAGGACAGGGCAGAACCCTCCCGCATGCTACCTGACTGTAGGAGTAGGTGCTAACATCCTTATGTTAGTGACTGGGAGAGGTTGCGGGAAAAGCATGTGTGAGCACTGGGCCTGAACTCCCGTGTACCTGAGTTGAATACAGCGATTTCCAACGGCTTTCCTCAACCAGAGTGTAGCTAGGTTCCCAATCCCATGTACGAGCGTGTAGCAGACATCTGCCTCCCATGCATACACACTTCTGAGAGTTGAGCTTATGGCCTGTACCTCCACAGCCAGCCTGCTGGTACCCTTGGCTTCTAAAAGGCCTAGGCTCGCTGTTTGACGGAGGTGCTGGGAGAGGTAATTGGAATCACCCGGCACACAAGACTAGTGCCTCCAAGCTCAGTTTATCGATTTCTTAGTAATTCCTGTGGTAGACTGGTGCTACATACTAAGTTCCATACGTGAGAGGGTAGCTGAACGCCTTGTCCAAAACCATCTTACTTCTGAGAGTTGAGCTCAGCCTCAGTCCCTCACAGTTCCACACTCCCTGAGAGTGAGTTTCACAGGTCTTCAGCAGAGACGTTTGCCAGAGGCTTCTGAGACACAGGGTAACAATGCGGACCTGGAGGGTATCCCCAGGTGCAGTCGACTGGTAATCTTGGAACCTCCTGACTCAGAATACTGCTACTTTCTCACTGCCATAGGAATGCAGCTAGTTGACAGCTGGCTTCAAGACATGCTTCCCTGTGAGAGCTGAGGACAGGGCAGAACCCTCCCGCATCCTGCCTGACTGTAGGAGTAGCTGCTAACATCCTTATGTTAGTGGCTGGGAGAGGTTGCGGGAAAAGCATGTGTGAGCACTGGGCCTGAACTCCCGTGTATCTGAGTTGAATACAGCGATTTCCAATGGCCTTCTTCAATCACAGTGTAGCTATGTTCCAACTCCCATGTCCGAGTGGGTAGCAGACATCTGCCTCCCGTGCATATACACTTCTGATAGTTGAGCTTATGGCCTGTACCTCCACAGCCAGCCTGCTGGTACCCTTGGCTTCTAAAAGGCCTAGGCTCGCTGTTTGACGGAAGTGCTGGGAGAGGTAATTGGAATCACCCGGCACACAAGACTAGTGCCTCCAAGCTCAGTTCAGCGATTTCCTAGTAATTCCTGTGGTAGACTGGTGCTACATACTAAGTTCCATACGTGAGAGGGTAGCTGAACGCCTTGTCCAAAACCATCTTACTTCTGAGAGTTGAGCTCAGCCTCAGTCCCTCACAGTTCCACACTGCCTGCAGAGTGAGTTTCGCAGGTCTTCAGCAGAGACGTTTGCCAGAGGCTTCTGAGACGCAGGGTAACAATGCAGACCTGGAGGGTATCCCCAGGTGCGGTCGACTGGTAATCTTGGAACCTCCTGATTCAGAATACTGCTACCTTCTCACTGCCATAGGAATGCAGCTAGTTGACAGCTGGCTTCAAGACATGCTTCCCTGTGAGAGCTGAGGACAGGGCAGATCCCTCCCGCATGCTGCCTGACTGTAGGAGTAGCTGCTAACATCCTTATGTTAGTGGCTGGGAGAGGTTGCGGGAAAAGCATGTGTGAGCACTGGGCCTGAACTCCCGTGTATCTGAGTTGAATACAGCGATTTCCAACGGCTTTCCTCAACCAGAGTGTAGTTAGGTTCCAAATCCCATGTACGAGCGGGTAGCAGACATCTGAGTCTCATGCATACACACTTCTGAGAGTTGAGCTTATGGCCTGTACCTCCACATCCAGCCTGCTGGTACCCTTGGCTTCTAAAAGGCCTAGGCTCGCTGTTTGACGGAAGTGCTGGGAGAGGTAATTGGAATCACCCGGCACACAAGACGAGTGCCTCCAAGCTCAATTCACGATTTCCCAGTAATTCTTGTGGTAGACAGGTGCTACATACTAAGTTCCATATGTGAGAAGGTAGCTGAACGCCTTGTACAAAAGCATCTTACTTCTGAGAGTTGAGCACACCCTCAGTCCCTCACACTTCCACACTGCCTGCAGAGGGAGTTTCACACGTCTTCACCAGAGACGATTGCCAGAGGCTTCTGAGTACAAGTTAACAATGCAGACCTGGAGGGTATCTCCAGGGGCAGTAGAGTGGTAATCTTGGAACCTCCTGACTCAGAGTACTGCTACCTTCTCACTGCCATAGGAATGCAGCTAGTTGACAGCTGGCTTCAAGACATGCTTCCCTGTGAGAGCTGAGGACAAGGCAGAACCCTCCCGCATCCTGCCTGACTCTAGGAGTAGCTGCTAACATCCTTATGTTAGTGGCTGGGAGAGGTTGCGGGAAAAGCATGTGTGAGCACTGGGCCTGAACTCCCGTGTATCTGAGTTGAATACAGCGATTTCCAATGGCCTTCTTCAATCACAGTGTAGCTAGGTTCCAACTCCCTTGTCCGAGTGAGTAGCAGACATCTGCCTCCCATGCATATACACTTCTGAGATTTGAGCTTATGGCCTGTACCTCCACAGCCAGCCTGCTGGTACCGTTGGCTTCTAAAAGGCCTAGGCTCGCTGTTTGACGGAAGTGCTGGGAGAGGTAATTGGAATCTCCCGGCACACAAGACTAGTGCCTCCAAGCTCAGTTCAGCGATTTCCTAGTAATTCCTGTGGTAGACTGGTGCTACATACTAATTTCCATACGTGAGAGGGTAGCTGAACGCCTTGTCCAAAACCATCTTACTTCTGAGAGTTGAGCTCAGCCTCAGTCCCTCACAGTTCCCCACTCCCTGCAGAGTGAGTTTCGCAGGTCTCCAGCAGAGAAGTTTGCCAGAGGCTTCTGAGACACAGGGTAACAATGCAGACCTGGAGGGTATCCCCAGGTGCAGTCGACTGGTAATCTTGGAACCTCCTGACTCAGAATACTGCTACCTTCTCACTGCCATAGGAATGCAGCTAGTTGACAGCTGGCTTCAAGACATGCTTCCCTGTGAGAGCTGAGGACAGGGCAGAACCTACCCGCATGCTGCCTGACTGTAGGAGTAGCTGCTAACATCCTTATGTTAGTGGCTGGGAGAGGTTGCGGGAAAAGCATGTGTGAGCACTGGGCCTGAACTCCCGTGTATCTGAGTTGAATACAGCGATTTCCAACGGCTTTCCTCAACCAGAGTGTAGCTAGGTTCCAAATCCCATGTACGAGCGGGTAGGAGACATCTGCCTCCCATGCATACACACTTCTGAGAGTTGAGCTTATGGCCTGTACCTCCACATCCAGCCTGCTGGTACCCTTGGCTTCTAAAAGGCCTAGGCTCGCTGTTTGACGGAAGTGCTGGGAGAGGTAATTGGAATCTCCCGGCACACAAGACGAGTGCCTCCAAGCTCAATTCACGATTTCCCAGTAATTCTTGTGGTAGACAGGTGCTACATACTAAGTTCCATATGTGAGATGGTAGCTGAACGCCTTGTCCAAAAGCATCTTACTTCTGAGAGTTGAGCCCACCCTCAGTCCCTCACAGTTCCACACTGCCTGCAGAGTGAGTTCCACACGTCTTCACCAGAGACGATTGCCAGAGTCTTCTGAGTACAAGTTAACAATGCAGACCTGGAGGGTATCTCCAGGTGCAGTAGAGTGGTAATCTTGGAACCTCCTGACTCAGAGTACTGCTACCTTCTCACTGCCATAGGAATGCAGCTAGTTGACAGCTGGCTTCAAGACATGCTTCCCTGTGAGAGCTGAGGACAGGGCAGAACCCTCCCGCATCCTGTCTGACTGTAGGAGTAGCTGCTAACATCCTTATGTTAGTGGCTGGGAGAGGTTGCGGGAAAAGCATGTGTGAGCACTGGGCCTGAACTCCCGTGTATCTGAGTTGAATACAGCGATTTCCAATGGCCTTCTTCAATCACAGTGTAGCTATGTTCCAACTCCCATGTCCGAGTGGGTAGCAGACATCTGCCTCCCATGCATACACACTTCTGAGAGTTGAGCTTATGGCCTGTACCTCCACATCCAGCCTGCTGGTACCCTTGGCTTCTAAAAGGCCTAGGCTCGCTGTTTGACGGAAGTGCTGGGAGAGGTAATTGGAATCACCCGGCACACAAGACGAGTGCCTCCAAGCTCAATTCACGATTTCCCAGTAATTCTTGTGGTAGACAGGTGCTACATACTAAGTTCCATATGTGAGAAGGTAGCTGAACGCCTTGTCCAAAGGCATCTTACTTCTGAGAGTTGAGCACACCGTCAGTCCCTCACACTTCCACACTGCCTGCAGAGTGAGTTTCACACATCTTCACCAGAGACGATTGCCAGAGGCTTCTGAGTACAAGTTAACAATGCAGACCTGGAGGGTATCTCCAGGTGCAGTAGAGTGGTAATCTTGGAACCTCCTGACTCAGAGTACTGCTACCTTCTCACTGCCATAGGAATGCAGCTAGTTGACAGCTGGCTTCAAGACATGCTTCCCTGTGAGAGCTGAGGACAGGGCAGAACCCTCCCGCATCCTGCCTGACTGTAGGAGTAGCTGCTAACATCCTAATGTTAGTGGCTGGGAGAGGTTGCGGGAAAAGCATGTGTGAGCACTGGGCCTGAACTCCCGTGTATCTGAGTTGAATACAGCGATTTCCAGTGGCCTTCTTCAATCATAGTGTAGCTAGGTTCCAACTCCCATGTCCGAGTGGGTAGCAGACATCTGCCTCCCATGCATACACACTTCTGAGAGTTGAGCTTATGGCCTGTACCTCCACATCCAGCCTGCTGGTACCCTTGGCTTCTAAAAGGCCTAGGCTCGCTGTTTGACGGAAGTGCTGGGAGAGGTAATTGGAATCACCCGGCACACAAGACTAGTGCCTCCAAGCTCAGTTCAGCGATTTCCTAGTAATTCCTGTGGTAGACTGGTGCTACATACTAAGTTCCATACGTGAGAGGGTAGCTGAACGCCTTGTCCAAAACCATCTAACTTCTGAGAGTTGAGCTCACCCTCAGTCCCTCACAGTTCCACACTGCCTGCAGAGTGAGTTTCGCAGGTCTTCAGTAGAGACGTTTGCCAGAGGCTTCTGAGACGCAGGGTAACAATGCAGACCTGGAGGGTATCCCCAGGTGCAGTCGACTGGTAATCTTGGAACCTCCTGACTCAGAATACTGCTACCTTCTCACTGCCATAGGAAGGCAGCTAGTTGATAGCTGGCTTCAAGACATGCTTCCTTGTGAGAGCTGAGGACAGGGCAGAACCCTCCCGCATGCTGCCTGACTGTAGGAGTAGCTGCTAACATCCTTATGTTAGTGGCTGGGAGAGGTTGCGGGAAAAGCATGTGTGAGCACTGGGCCTGAACTCCCGTGTATCTGACTTGAATACAGCGATTTCCAACGGCTTTCCTCAACCAGAGTGTAGCTAGGTTCCAAATCCCATGTATGAGCGGGTAGAAGACATCTCCCTCCCATGCATACACACTTCTGAGAGTTGAGCTTATGGCCTGTACCTCCACATCCAGCCTGCTGGTACCCTTGGTTTCTAAAAGGCCTAGGCTCGCTGTTTGACGGAAGTGCTGGGAGAGGTAATTGGAATCTCCCGGCACACAAGACGAGTGCCTCCAAGCTCAATTCACGATTTCCCAGTAATTCTTGTGGTAGACAGGTGCTACATACTAAGTTCCATATGTGAGAAGGTAGATGAACGCCTTGTCCAAAAGCATCTTACTTCTGAGAGTTGAGCACACCCTCAGTCCCTCACACTTCCACACTGCCTGCAGAGTGAGTTTCACACGTCTTCACCAGAGACGATTGCCAGAGACTTCTGAGTACAAGTTAACAATGCAGACCTGGAAGGTAACTCCAGGTGCAGTAGAGTGGTAATCTTGGAACCTCCTGACTCAGAGTACTGCTACCCTCTCACTGCCAAAGGAATGCAGCTAGTTGACAGCTGGCTTCAAGACATGCTTCCCTGTGAGAGCTGAGGACAGGGCAGAACCCTCCCGCATCCTGCCTGACTGTAGGAGTAGCTGCTAACATCCTTATGTTAGTGGCTGGGAAAGGTTGCGGGAAAAGCATGTGTGAGCACTGGGCCTGAACTCCCGTGTATCTGAGTTGAATACAGCGATTTCCAATGGCCTTCTTCAATCACAGTGTAGCTAGGTTCCAACTCCCATGTCCGAGTGGGTAGCAGACATCTGCCTCCCATGCATACACACTTCTGAGAGTTGAGCTTATGGCCTGTACCTCCACATCCAGCCTGCTGGTACCCTTGGCTTCTAAAAGGCCTAGGCTCGCTGTTTGACGGAACTGCTGGGAGAGGTAATTGGAATCACCCGGCACACAAGACTAGTGCCTCCAAGCTCAGTTCAGCGATTTCCTAGTAATTCCTGTGGTAGACTGGTGCTACATACTAAGTTCCATACGTGAGAGGGTAGCTGAACGCCTTGTCCAAAACCATCTTACTTCTGAGAGTTGAGCTCAGCCTCAGTCCCTCACATTTCCACACTGCCTGCAGAGTGAGTTTCGCAAGACTTCAGCAGAGACGTTTGCCAGAGGCTTCTGAGACGCAGGGTAACAATGCAGACCTGGAGGTTATCCCCAGGTGCAGTCGACTGGTAATCTTGGAACCTCCTGACTCAGAATACTGCTACCTTCTCACTGCCATAGGAATGCAGCTAGTTGACAGCTGGCTTCAAGACATGCTTCCCTGTGAGAGCTGAGGACAGGGCAGAACCCTCCCGCATGCTGCCTGACTGTAGCAGTAGCTGCTAACATCCTTATGTTAGTGGCTGGGAGAGGTTGCGGGAAAAGCATGTGTGAGCACTGGGCCTGAACTCCCGTGTATCTGAGTTGCATACAGCGATTTCCAACGGCTTTTCTCAACCAGAGTGTAGCTAGGTTCCAATTCCCATGTACGAGCGGGTAGCAGACATCTGCCTCCCATGCATACACACTTCTGAGAGTTGAGCTTATGGCCTGTACCTCCAGAGCCAGCCTGCTGGTACCCTTGGCTTCTAAAAGGCCTAGGCTCGCTGTTTGACGGAAGTGCTGGGAGAGGTAATTGGAATCTCCCGGCACACAAGACGAGTGCCTCCAAGCTCAATTCACGATTTCCCAGTAATTCTTGTGGTAGACAGGTGCTACATACTAAGTTCCATATGTGAGAAGGTAGCTGAACGCCTTGTCCAAAAGCATCTTACTTCTGAGAGTTGAGCCCACCCTCAGTCCCTACACTTCCACACTGCCTGCAGAGTGAGTTTCACACGTCTTCATCAGAGACGATTTCCAGAGGCTTCTGAGTACAAGTTAACAATGCAGACATGGAGGGTATCTCCAGGTGCAGTAGAGTGGTAATCTTGGAACCTCCTGACTCAGAGTACTGCTACCTTCTCACTGCCATAGGAATGCAGCTAGTTGACAGCTGGCTTCAAGACATGCTTCCCTGTGAGAGCTGAGGACAGGGCAGAACCCTCCCGCATCCTGCCTGACTGTAGGAGTAGCTGCTAACATCCTAATGTTAGTGGCTGGGAGAGGTTGCGGGAAAAGCATGTGTGAGCATTGGGCCTGAACTCCCGTGTATCTGAGTTGAATACAGCGATTTCCAATGGCCTTCTTCAATCACAGTGTAGCTAGGTTCCAACTCCCATGTCCGAGTGGGTAGCAGACATCTGCCTCCCATGCATACACACTTCTGAGAGTTGAGCTTATGGCCTGTACCTCCACATCCAGCCTGCTGGTACCCTTGTCTTCTAAAAGGCCAAGGCTCGCTGTTTGACGGAAGTGCTGTGAGAGGTAATTGGAATCACCCGGCACACAAGACTAGTGCCTCCAAGCTCAGTTCAGCGATTTCCTAGTAATTCCTGTGGTAGACTGGTGCTACATACTAAGTTCCATACGTGAGAGGGTAGCTGAACGCGTGGTCCAAAACCATCTAACTTCTGAGAGGTGAGCTCAGCCTCAGTCCCTCACAGTTCCACACTGCCTGCAGAGTGAGTTTCGCCGGTCTTCAGCAGAGACGTTTGCCAGAGGCTTCTGAGACGCAGGGTAACAATGCAGACCTGGAGGGTATCCCCAGGTGCAGTCGACTGGTAATCTTGGAACCTCCTGACTCAGAATACTGCTACCTTCTCACTGCCACAGGAATGCAGCTAGTTGACAGCTAGCTGGCTTCAAGACATGCTTCCCTGAGAGAGCTGAGGACAGGGGAGAACCCTCCCCCATTCTGCCGGACTGTAGGAATAGCTGCTAACATCCTAATGTTAGTGGCTGGGAGAGGTTGCGGGAAAAGCATGTGTGAGCACTGGGCCTGAACTCCCGTGTATCTGAGTTGAATACAGCGATTTCCAACGGCTTCCCTCAACCAGAGTGTAGCTAGGTTCCAAATCCCATGTACGAGCGGGTAGCAGACATCTGCCTCCCAAGCATACACACTTCTGAGAGTTGAGCTTATGGCCTGTACCTCCACAGCCAGCCTGCTGGTACCCTTGGCTTCTAAAAAGCCTAGGCCCGCTGTTTGACGGAAGTGCTGGGAGAGGTAATTGGAATCTCCCGGCACACAAGACGAGTGCCTCCAAGCTCAATTCACGATTTTACAGTAATTCTTGTGGTAGACAGCTGCTACATACTAAGTTCCATATGTGAGATGGTAGCTGAACGCCTTGTCCAAAAGCATCTTACTTCTGATAGTTGAGCCCACCCTCAGTCCCTCACAGTTCCACACTGCCTGCAGAGTGAGTTTCACACGTCTTCACCAGAGACGATTGCCAGAGGCTTCTGAGTACAAGTTAACAATGCAGACCTGGAGGGTATCTCCAGGTGCAGTAGAATGGTAATCTTGGAACCTCCTTACTCAGAGTACTGCTACCTTCTCCTGCCATAGGAATGCAGCTAGTTGACAGCTAGCTTCAAGACATGCTTCCCTGTGAGAGCTGAGGACAGGGCAGAACCCTCCCGCATCCTGCCTGACTGTAGGAGTAGCTGCTAACATCCTTATGTTAGTGGCTGGGAGATGTTGCGGGAAAAGCATGTGTGAGCACTGGGCCTGAACTCCCGTGTATCTGAGTTGAATACAGCGATTTCCAATGGCCTTCTTCAATCACAGTGTAGCTAGGTTCCAACTCCCATGTCCGAGTGGGTAGCAGACATCTGCCTCCCATGCATACACACTTCTGAGAGTTGAGCTTATGGCCTGTACCTCCACATCCAGCCTGCTGGTACCCTTGGCTTCTAAAAGGCCTAGGCTCGCTGTTTGACGGAAGTGCTGGGAGAGGTAATTGGAATCACCCGGCACACAAGACTAGTGCCTCCAAGCTCAGTTCAGCGATTTCCTAGTAATTCCTGTGGTAGACTGGTGCTACATACTAAGTTCCATACGTGAGAGGGTAGCTGAACGCCTTGTCCAAAACCATCTTACTTCTGAGAGTTGAGCTCACCCTCAGTCCCTCACAGTTCCACATGCCTGCAGAGTGAGTTTCGCAGGTCTTCAGCAGAGACGTTTGCCAGAGGCTTCTGAGACGCAGGGTAACAATGCAGACCTGGAGGGTATCCCCAGGTGCAGTCGACTGGTAATCTTGGAACCTCCTGACTCAGAATACTGCTACTTTCTCACTGCCATAGGAATGCAGCTAGTTGACAGCTGGCTTCAAGACATGCTTCCCTGTGAGAGCTGAGGACAGGGCAGAACCCTCCCGCATGCTGCCTGACTGTAGGAGTAGCTGCTAACATCCTTATGTTAGTGGCTGGGAGAGGTTGCGAGAAAAGCATGTGTGAGCACTGGGCCTGAACTCCCGTGTATCTGAGTTGAATAAAGCGATTTCCAACGGCTTTCCTCAACTAGAGTGTAGCTAGGTTCCAAATCCCATGTACGAGCGGGTAACAAACATCTGCCTCCCATGCATACACACTTCTGAGAGTTGAGCTTATGGCCTGTACCTCCACAGCCAGCCTGCTGGTACCCTTGGCTTCTAAAAGGCCTAGGCTCGCTGTTTGACGGAAGTGCTGGGAGAGGTAATTGGAATCACCCGGCACACAAGACTAGTGCCTCCAAGTTCAGTTCAGCGATTTCCTAGTAATTCCTGTGGTAGACTGGTGCTACATACTAAGTTCCATACGTGAGAGGGTAGCTGAACGCCTTGTCCAAAACCATCTTACTTCTGAGAGTTGAGCTCAGCCTCAGTCCCTCACAGTTTCACACTTCCTGCAGAGTGAGTTTCGCAGGTCTTCAGCAGAGACGTTTGCCAGAGGCTTCTGAGACGCAGGGTAACAATGCAGACCTGGAGGGTATCCCCAGGTGCAGTCGACTGGTAATCTTGGAACCTCCTGACTCAGAATACTGCTACCTTCTCACTGCCATAGGAATGCAGCTAGTTGACAGCTGGCTTCAAGACATGCTTTCCTGTGAGAGCTGAGGACAGGGCAGAACCCTCCCGCATGCTGCCTGAGTGTAGGAGTAGCTGCTAACATCCTTATGTTAGTGGCTGGGAGAGGTTGCGGGAAAAGCATGTGTGAGCACTGGGCCTGAACTCCCGTGTATCTGAGTTGAATACAGCGATTTCCAACGGCTTTCCTCAACCAGAGTGTAGCTAGGTTCCAAATCCCATGTACGAGCGGGTAGCAGACATCTGCCTCCCATGCATACACACTTCTGAGAGTTTTGCTTATGGCCTGTACCTCCACATCCAGCCTGCTGGTACCCTTGGCTTCTAAAAGGCCTAGGCTCCCTGTTTGACGGAAGTGGTGGGAGAGGTAATTGGAATCTCCCGGCACACAAGACGAGTGCCTCCAAGCTCAATTCACGATTTCCCAGTAATTCTTGTGGTAGACAGGTGCTACATACTAAGTTCCATATGTGAGAAGGTAGCTGAACGCCTTGTCCAAAAGCATCTTACTTCTGAGAGTTGAGCCCACCCTCAGTCCCTCACAGTTCCACACTGCCTGCAGAGTGAGTTTCACACGTCTTCACCAGAGACGATTGCCAGAGGCTTCTGAGTACAAGTTAACAATGCAGACCTGGAGGGTATCTCCAGGTACAGTAGAGTGGTAATCTTGGAACCTCCTTACTCAGAGTACTGCTACCTTCTCACTGCCATAGGAATGCAGCTAGTTGACAGCTGGCTTCAAGACATGCTTCCCTGTGAGAGCTGAGGACAGGGCAGAACCCTCCCGCATCCTGCCTGACTGTAGTAGTAGCTGCTAACATCCTTATGTTAGTGGCTGGGAGAAGTTGCGGGAAAAGCATGTGTGAGCACTGGGCCTGTACTCCCGTGTATCTGAGTTGAATAGAGCGATTTCCAATGGTCTTCTTCAATCACAGTGTAGCTAGGTTCCAACTCCCATGTCCGAGTGGGTAGCAGACATCTGCCTCCCATGCATACACACTTCTGAGAGTTGAGCTTATGGCCTGTACCTCCACATCCAGCCTGCTGGTACCCTTGGCTTCTAAAAGGCCAAGGCTCGCTGTTTGACAGAAGTCCTGGGAGAGTTAATTGGAATCACCCGGCACACAAGACTAGTGCCTCCAAGCTCAGTTCAGCGATTTCCTAGTAATTCCTGTGGTAGACTGGTGCTACATACTAAGTTCCATACGTGAGAGGGTAGCTGAACGCCTTGTCCAAAACCATCTTACTTCTGAGAGTTGAGCTCAGCCTCAGTCCCTCACAGTTCCACACTGCCTGCAGAGTGAGTTTCACAGGTCTTCAGCAGAGACGTTTGCCAGAGGCTTCTGAGACGCAGGGTAACAATGCAGACCTGGAGGGTATCCCCAGGTGCAGTCGACTGGTAATCTTGGAACCTCCTGACTCAGAATACTGCTACCTTCTCACTGCCATAGGAATGCAGCTAGTTGACAGCTGGCTTCAAGACATGCTTCCCTGTGAGAGCTGAGGACAGGGCAGAACCCTCCCGCATGCTGCCTGACTGTAGGAGTAGCTGCTAACATCCTAATGTTAGTGGCTGGGAGAGGTTGCGGGAAAAGCATGTGTGAGCACTGGGCCTGAACTCCCGTGTATCTGAGTTGAATACAGCGATTTCCAGTGGCCTTCTTCAATCACAGTGTAGCTAGGTTCCAACTCCCATGTCCGAGTGGGTAGCAGACATCTGCATCCCATGCATACACACTTCTGAGAGTTGAGCTTATGGCCTGTACCTCCACATCCAGCCTGCTGGTACCCTTGGCTTCTAAAAGGCCTAGGCTCGCTGTTTGACGGAAGTGCTGGGAGAGGTAATTGGAATCACCCGGCACACAAGACTAGTGCCTCCAAGCTCAGTTCAGCGATTTCCTAGTAATTCCTGTGGTAGACTGGTGCTACATACTAAGTTCCATACGTGAGAGGGTAGCTGAACGCCTTGTCCAAAACCATCTTACTTCTAAGAGTTGAGCTCAGCCTCAGTCCCTCACAGTTCCACACTGCCTGCAGAGTGAGTTTCGCAGGTCTTCAGCAGAGACGTTTGCCAGAGGCTTCTGAGACGCAGGGTAACAATGCAGACTTGGAGGGTATCCCCAGGTGCAGTCGACTGGTAATCTTGGAACCTCCTGACTCAGAATACTGCTACCTTCTCACTGCCATAGGAATGCAGCTAGTTGCCAGCTAGCTGGCTTCAAGACTTGCTTCCCTGAGAGAGCTGAGGACAGGGCAGAACCCTCCCGCATGCTGCCTGACTGTAGGAGTAGCTGCTAACATCCTAATGTTAGTGGCTGGGAGAGGTTGCGGGAAAAGCATGTGTGAGCACTGGGCCTGAACTCCCGTGTATCTGAGTTGAATACAGCGATTTCCAACGGCTTCCCTCAACCAGAGTGTAGCTAGGTTCCAAATCCCATGTACGAGCGGGTAGCAGACATCTGCCTCCCATGCATACACACTTCTGAGAGTTGAGCTTATGGCCTGTACCTCCACATCCAGCCTGCTGGTACCCTTGGCTTCTAAAAGGCCCAGGCTCGCTGTTTGACGGAAGTGCTGGGAGAGGTAATTGGAATCTCCCGGCACACAAGACGAGTGCCTCCAAGCTCAATTCACGATTTCCCAGTAATTCTTGTGGTAGACAGGTGCTACATACTAAGTTCCATATGTGAGATGGTAGCTGAACGCCTTGTCCAAAAGCATCTTACTTCTGAGAGTTGAGCACACCCTCAGTCCCTCACACTTCCACACTGCCTGCAGAGTGAGTTTCACACGTCTTCACCAGAGACGATTGCCAGAGGCTTCTGAGTACAAGTTAACAATGCAGACCTGGAGGGTATCTCCAGGTGCAGTAGAGTGGTAATCTTGGAACCTCCTGACTCAGAGTACTGCTACCTTCTCCTGCCATAGGAATGCAGCTAGTTGACAGCTGGCTTCAAGACATGCTTCCCTGGGAGAGCTGAGGACAGGGCAGAACCCTCCCGCATCCTGCCTGACTGTAGGAGTAGCTGCTAACATCCTTATGTTAGTGGCTGGGAGAGGTTGCGGGAAAAGCATGTGTGAGCACTGGGCCTGAACTCCCGTGTATCTGAGTTGAATACAGCGATTTCCAATGGCCTTCTTCAATCACAGTGTAGCTAGGTTCCAACTCCCATGTCCGAGTGGGTAGCAGACATCTGCCTCCCATGCATACACACTTCTGAGAGTTGAGCTTATGGCCTGTACCTCCACATCCAGCCTGCTGGTACCCTTGGCTTCTAAAAGGCCTAGGCTCACTGTTTGACGGAAGTGCTGGCAGAGGTAATTGGAATCACCCCGCACACAAGACTAGTGCCTCCAAGCTCAGTTCAGCGATTTCCTAGTAATTCCTGTGGTAGACTGGTGCTACATACTAAGTTCCATACGTGAGAGGGTAGCTGAACGCCTTGTCCAAAACCATCTTACTTCGGAGAGTTGAGCTCAGCCTCAGTCCCTCACAGTTCCACACTGCCTGCAGAGTGAGTTTCGCAGGTCTTCAGCAGAGACGTTTGCCAGAGGTTTCTGAGACGCAGGGTAACAATGCAGACCTGGAGGGTATCCCCAGGTGCAGTAGACTGGTAATCTTGGAACCTCCTGACTCAGAATACTGCTACCTTCTCACTGCCATAGGAATGCAGCTAGTTGACAGCTGGCTTCAAGGCATGCTTCCCTGTGAGAGCTGAGGACAGGGCAGAACCCTCCCGCATGCTGCCTGACTGTAGGAGTAGCTGCTAACATCCTTATGTTAGTGGCTGGGAGAGGTTGCGGGAAAAGCATGTGTGAGCACTGGGCCTGAACTCCCGTGTATCTGAGTTGAATAAAGCGATTTCCAACGGCTTTCCTCAACTAGAGTGTAGCTAGGTTCCAAATCCCATGTACGAGCGGGTAACAAACATCTGCCTCCCATGCATACACACTTCTGAGAGTTGAGCTTATGGCCTGTACCTCCACAGCCAGCCTGCTGGTACCCTTGGCTTCTAAAAGGCCTAGGCTCGCTGTTTGACGGAAGTGCTGGGAGAGGTAATTGGAATCACCCGGCACACAAGACTAGTGCCTCCAAGTTCAGTTCAGCGATTTCCTAGTAATTCCTGTGGTAGACTGGTGCTACATACTAAGTTCCATACGTGAGAGGGTAGCTGAACGCCTTGTCCAAAACCATCTTACTTCTGAGAGTTGAGCTCAGCCTCAGTCCCTCACAGTTTCACACTTCCTGCAGAGTGAGTTTCGCAGGTCTTCAGCAGAGACATTTGCCAGAGGCTTCTGAGACGCAGGGTAACAATGCAGACCTGGAGGGTATCCCCAGGTGCAGTCGACTGGTAATCTTGGAACCTCCTGACTCAGAATACTGCTACCTTCTCACTGCCATAGGAATGCAGCTAGTTGACAGCTGGCTTCAAGACATGCTTTCCTGTGAGAGCTGAGGACAGGGCAGAACCCTCCCGCATGCTGCCTGACTGTAGGAGTAGCTGCTAACATCCTTATGTTAGTGGCTGGGAGAGGTTGCGGGAAAAGCATGTGTGAGCACTGGGCCTGAACTCCCGTGTATCTGAGTTGAATAAAGCGATTTCCAACGGCTTTCCTCAACTAGAGTGTAGCTAGGTTCCAAATCCCATGTACGAGCGGGTAACAAACATCTGCCTCCCATGCATACACACTTCTGAGAGTTGAGCTTATGGCCTGTACCTCCACAGCCAGCCTGCTGGTACCCTTGGCTTCTAAAAGGCCTAGGCTCGCTGTTTGACGGAAGTGCTGGGAGAGGTAATTGGAATCACCCGGCACACAAGACTAGTGCCTCCAAGTTCAGTTCAGCGATTTCCTAGTAATTCCTGTGGTAGACTGGTGCTACATACTAAGTTCCATACGTGAGAGGGTAGCTGAACGCCTTGTCCAAAACCATCTTACTTCTGAGAGTTGAGCTCAGCCTCAGTCCCTCACAGTTTCACACTTCCTGCAGAGTGAGTTTCGCAGGTCTTCAGCAGAGACATTTGCCAGAGGCTTCTGAGACGCAGGGTAACAATGCAGACCTGGAGGGTATCCCCAGGTGCAGTCGACTGGTAATCTTGGAACCTCCTGACTCAGAATACTGCTACCTTCTCACTGCCATAGGAATGCAGCTAGTTGACAGCTGGCTTCAAGACATGCTTTCCTGTGAGAGCTGAGGACAGGGCAGAACCCTCCCGCATGCTGCCTGACTGTAGGAGTAGCTGCTAACATCCTTATGTTAGTGGCTGGGAGAGGTTGCGGGAAAAGCATGTGTGAGCACTGGGCCTGAACTCCCGTGTATCTGAGTTGAATACAGCGATTTCCAACGGCTTTCCTCAACCAGAGTGTAGCTAGGTTCGAAATCCCATGTACGAGCGGGTAGCAGACATCTGCCTCCCATGCATACACACTTCTGAGAGTTTTGCTTATGGCCTGTACCTCCACATCCAGCCTGCTGGTACCCTTGGCTTCTAAAAGGCCTAGGCTCCCTGTTTGACGGAAGTGCTGGGAGAGGTAATTGGAATCTCCCGGCACACAAGACGAGTGCCTCCAAGCTCAATTCACGATTTCCCAGTAATTCTTGTGGTAGACAGGTGCTACATACTAAGTTCCATATGTGAGAAGGTAGCTGAACGCCTTGTCCAAAAGCATCTTACTTCTGAGAGTTGAGCCCACCCTCAGTCCCTCACAGTTCCACACTGCCTGCAGAGTGAGTTTCACGCGTCTTCACCAGAGACGATTGCCAGAGTCTTCTGAGTACAAGTTAACAATGCAGACCTGGAGGGTATCTCCAGGTACAGTAGAGTGGTAATCTTGGAACCTCCTTACTCAGAGTACTGCTACCTTCTCACTGCCATAGGAATGCAGCTAGTTGACAGCTGGCTTCAAGACATGCTTCCCTGTGAGAGCTGAGGACAGGGCAGAACCCTCCCGCATCCTGCCTGACTGTAGTAGTAGCTGCTAACATCCTTATGTTAGTGGCTGGGAGAAGTTGCGGGAAAAGCATGTGTGAGCACTGGGCCTGTACTCCCGTGTATCTGAGTTGAATACAGCGATTTCCAATGGTCTTCTTCAATCACAGTGTAGCTAGGTTCCAACTCCCATGTCCGAGTGGGTAGCAGACATCTGCCTCCCATGCATACACACTTCTGAGAGTTGAGCTTATGGCCTGTACCTCCACATCCAGCCTGCTGGTACCCTTGGCTTCTAAAAGGCCAAGGCTCGCTGTTTGACAGAAGTGCTGGGAGAGGTAATTGGAATCACCCGGCACACAAGACTAGTGCCTCCAAGCTCAGTTCAGCGATTTCCTAGTAATTCCTGTGGTAGACTGGTGCTACATACTAAGTTCCATACGTGAGAGGGTAGCTGAACGCCTTGTCCAAAACCATCTTACTTCTGAGAGTTGAGCTCAGCCTCAGTCCCTCACAGTTCCACACTGCCTGCAGAGTGAGTTTCACAGGTCTTCAGCAGAGACGTTTGCCAGAGGCTTCTGAGACGCAGGGTAACAATGCAGACCTGGAGGGTATCCCCAGGTGCAGTCGACTGGTAATCTTGGAACCTCCTGACTCAGAATACTGCTACCTTCTCACTGCCATAGGAATGCAGCTAGTTGACAGCTGGCTTCAAGACATGCTTTCCTGTGAGAGCTGAGGACAGGGCAGAACCCTCCCGCATGCTGCCTGACTGTAGGAGTAGCTGCTAACATCCTAATGTTAGTGGCTGGGAGAGGTTGCGGGAAAAGCATGTGTGAGCACTGGGCCTGAACTCCCGTGTATCTGAGTTGAATACAGCGATTTCCAACGGCTTCCCTCAACCAGAGTGTAGCTAGGTTCCAAATCCCATGTACGAGCGGGTAGCAGACATCTGCCTCCCATGCATACACACTTCTGAGAGTTGAGATTATGGCCTGTACCTCCACATCCAGCCTGCTGGTACCCTTGGCTTCTAAAAGGCCTAGGCTCGCTCTTTGACGGAAGTGCTGGGAGAGGTAATTGGAATCTCCCGGCACACAAGACGAGTGCCTCCAAGCTCAATTCACGATTTCCCAGTAATTCTTGTGGTAGACAGGTGCTACATACTAAGTTCCATATGTGAGATGGTAGCTGAACGCCTTGTCCAAAAGCATCTTACTTCTGAGAGTTGAGCACACCCTCAGTCCCTCACACTTCCACACTGCCTGCAGAGTGAGTTTCACACGTCTTCACCAGAGACGATTGCCAGAGGCTTCTGAGTACAAGTTAACAATGCAGACCTGGAGGGTATCTCCAGGTGCAGTAGAGTGGTAATCTTGGAACCTCCTGACTCAGAGTACTGCTACCTTCTCCTGCCATAGGAATGCAGCTAGTTGACAGCTGGCTTCAAGACATGCTTCCCTGTGAGAGCTGAGGACAGGGCAGAACCCTCCCGCATCCTGCCTGACTGTAGGAGTAGCTGCTAACATCCTTATGTTAGTGGCTGGGAGAGGTTGCGGGAAAAGCATGTGTGAGCACTGGGCCTGAATTCCCGTGTATCTGAGTTGAATACAGCGATTTCCAATGGCCTTCTTCAATCACAGTGTAGCTAGGTTCCAACTCCCATGTCCGAGTGGGTAGCAGACATCTGCCTCCCATGCATACACACTTCTGAGAGTTGAGCTTATGGCCTGTACCTCCACATCCAGCCTGCTGGTACCCTTGGCTTCTAAAAGGCCTAGGCTCACTGTTTGACGGAAGTGCTGGCAGAGGTAATTGGAATCACCCCGCACACAAGACTAGTGCCTCCAAGCTCAGTTCAGCGATTTCCTAGTAATTCCTGTGGTAGACTGGTGCTACATACTAAGTTCCATACGTGAGAGGGTAGCTGAACGCCTTGTCCAAAACCATCTTACTTCTGAGAGTTGAGCTCAGCCTCAGTCCCTCACAGTTCCACACTGCCTGCAGAGTGAGTTTCGCAGGTCTTCAGCAGAGACGTTTGCCAGAGGTTTCTGAGACGCAGGGTAACAATGCAGACCTGGAGGGTATCCCCAGGTGCAGTAGACTGGTAATCTTGGAACCTCCTGACTCAGAATACTGCTACCTTCTCACTGCCATAGGAATGCAGCTAGTTGACAGCTGGCTTCAAGGCATGCTTCCCTGTGAGAGCTGAGGACAGGGCAGAACCCTCCCGCATGCTGCCTGACTGTAGGAGTAGCTGCTAACATCCTAATATTAGTGGCTGGGAGAGGTTGAGGGAAAAGCATGTGTGAGCACTGGGCCTGAACTCCCGTGTATCTGAGTTGTATACAGCGATTTCCAACGAATTTCCTCAACCAGAGTGTAGCTAGGTTCCAAATCCCATGTACGAGCGGGTAGCAGACATCTGCCTCCCATGCATACACACTTCTGAGAGTTGAGCTTATGGCCTGTACCTCCACATCCAGCCTGCTGGTACCCTTGGCTTCTAAAAGGCCTAGGCTCACTGTTTGACGGAAGTGCTGGCAGAGGTAATTGGAATCACCCCGCACACAAGACTAGTGCCTCCAAGCTCAGTTCAGCGATTTCCTAGTAATTCCTGTGGTAGACTGGTGCTACATACTAAGTTCCATACGTGAGAGGGTAGCTGAACGCCTTGTCCAAAACCATCTTACTTCTGAGAGTTGAGCTCAGCCTCAGTCCCTCACAGTTCCACACTGCCTGCAGAGTGAGTTTCGCAGGTCTTCAGCAGAGACGTTTGCCAGAGGTTTCTGAGACGCAGGGTAACAATGCAGACCTGGAGGGTATCCCCAGGTGCAGTAGACTGGTAATCTTGGAACCTCCTGACTCAGAATACTGCTACCTTCTCACTGCCATAGGAATGCAGCTAGTTGACAGCTGGCTTCAAGGCATGCTTCCCTGTGAGAGCTGAGGACAGGGCAGAACCCTCCCGCATGCTGCCTGACTGTAGGAGTAGCTGCTAACATCCTAATATTAGTGGCTGGGAGAGGTTGAGGGAAAAGCATGTGTGAGCACTGGGCCTGAACTCCCGTGTATCTGAGTTGTATACAGCGATTTCCAACGAATTTCCTCAACCAGAGTGTAGCTAGGTTCCAAATCCCATGTACGAGCGGGTAGCAGACATCTGCCTCCCATGCATACACACTTCTGAGAGTTGAGCTTATGGCCTGTACCTCCACATCCAGCCTGCTGGTACCCTTGGCTTCTAAAAGGCCTAGGCTCGCTGTTTGACGGAAGTGCTGGGAGAGGTAATTGGAATCTCCCGGCACACAAGACGAGTGCCTCCAAGCTCAATTCACGATTTCCCAGTAATTCTTGTGGTAGACAGGTGCTACATACTAAGTTCCATATGTGAGAAGGTAGCTGAACGCCTTGTCCAAAAGCATCTTACTTCTGAGAGTTGAGCCCACCCTCAGTCCCTCACAGTTCCACACTGCCTGCAGAGTGAGTTTCACACGTCTTCACCAGAGACCATTGCCAGAGGCTTCTGAGTACAAGTTAACAATGCAGACCTGGAGGGTATCTCCAGGTGCAGTAGAGTGGTAATCTTGGAACCTCCTGACTCAGAGTACTGCTACCTTCTCAGTGCCATAGGAATGCAGCTAGTTGACAGCTGGCTTCAAGACATGCTTCCCTGTGAGAGCTGAGGACAGGGCAGAACCCTCCCGCATCCTGCCTGACTGTAGGAGTAGCTGCTAACATCCTTATGTTAGTGGCTGGGAGAGGTTGCGGGAAAAGCATGTGTGAGCACTGGGCCTGAACTTCCGTGTATCTGAGTTGAATACAGCGATTGCCAATGGCCTTCTTCAATCACAGTGTAGCTAGGTTCCAACTCCCATGTCCGAGTGGGTAGCAGACATCTGCATCCCATGCATACACACTTCTGAGAGTTGAGCTTATGGCCTGTACCTCCACATCCAGCCTTCTGGTACCCTTGGCTTCTAAAAGGCCTAGGCTCGCTGTTTGACGGAAGTGCTGGGAGAGGTAATTGGAATCACCCGGCACACAAGACTAGTGCCTCCAAGCTGAGTTCAGCGATTTCCTAGTAATTCCTGTGGTAGACTGGTGCTACATACTAAGTTCCATACGTGAGAGGGTAGCTGAACGCCTTGTCCAAAACCATCTTACTTCTGAGAGTTGAGCTCAGCCTCAGTCCCTCACAGTTCCACACTGCCTGCAGAGTGAGTTTCGCAGGTCTTCAGCAGAGACGTTTGCCAGAGGCTTCTGAGACGCAGGGTAACAATGCAGACTTGGAGGGTATCCCCAGGTGCAGTCGACTGGTAATCTTGGAACCTCCTGACTCAGAATACTGCTACCTTCTCACTGCCATAGGAATGCAGCTAGTTGCCAGCTAGCTGGCTTCAAGACTTGCTTCCCTGAGAGAGCTGAGGACAGGGCAGAACCCTCCCGCATGCTGCCTGACTGTAGGAGTAGCTGCTAACATCCTAATGTTAGTGGCTGGGAGAGGTTGCGGGAAAAGCATGTGTGAGCACTGGGCCTGAACTCCCGTGTATCTGAGTTGAATACAGCGATTTCCAACGGCTTCCCTCAACCAGAGTGTAGCTAGGTTCCAAATCCCATGTACGAGCGGGTAGCAGACATCTGCCTCCCATGCATACACACTTCTGAGAGTTGAGCTTATGGCCTGTACCTCCACATCCAGCCTGCTGGTACCCTTGGCTTCTAAAAGGCCTAGGCTCGCTGTTTGACGGAAGTGCTGGGAGAGGTAATTGGAATCTCCCGGCACACAAGACGAGTGCCTCCAAGCTCAATTCACGATTTCCCAGTAATTCTTGTGGTAGACAGGTGCTACATACTAAGTTCCATATGTGAGATGGTAGCTGAACGCCTTGTCCAAAAGCATCTTACTTCTGAGAGTTGAGCACACCCTCAGTCCCTCACACTTCCACACTGCCTGCAGAGTGAGTTTCACACGTCTTCACCAGAGACGATTGCCAGAGTCTTCTGAGTACAAGTTAACAATGCAGACCTGGAGGGTATCTCCAGGTGCTGTAGAGTGGTAATCTTGGAACCTCCTGACTCAGAGTACTGCTACCTTCTCCTGCCATAGGAATGCAGCTAGTTGACAGCTGGCTTCAAGACATGCTTCCCTGTGAGAGCTGAGGACAGGGCAGAACCCTCCCGCATCCTGCCTGACTGTAGGAGTAGCTGCTAACATCCTTATGTTAGTGGCTGGGAGAGGTTGCGGGAAAAGCATGTGTGAGCACTGGGCCTGAACTCCCGTGTATCTGAGTTGAATACAGCGATTTCCAATGGCCTTCTTCAATCACAGTGTAGCTAGGTTCCAACTCCCATGTCCGAGTGGGTAGCAGACATCTGCCTCCCATGCATACACACTTCTGAGAGTTGAGCTTATGGCCTGTACCTCCACATCCAGCCTGCTGGTACCCTTGGCTTCTAAAAGGCCTAGGCTCACTGTTTGACGGAAGTGCTGGCAGAGGTAATTGGAATCACCCCGCACACAATACTAGTGCCTCCAAGCTCAGTTCAGCGATTTCCTAGTAATTCCTGTGGTAGACTGGTGCTACATACTAAGTTCCATACGTGAGAGGGTAGCTGAACGCCTTGTCCAAAACCATCTTACTTCGGAGAGTTGAGCTCAGCCTCAGTCCCTCACAGTTCCACACTGCCTGCAGAGTGAGTTTCGCAGGACTTCAGCAGAGACGTTTGCCAGAGGTTTCTGAGACGCAGGGTAACAATGCAGACCTGGAGGGTATCCCCAGGTGCAGTAGACTGGTAATCTTGGAACCTCCTGACTCAGAATACTGCTACCTTCTCACTGCCATAGGAATGCAGCTAGTTGACAGCTGGCTTCAAGGCATGCTTCCCTGTGAGAGCTGAGGACAGGGCAGAACCCTCCCGCATGCTGCCTGACTGTAGGAGTAGCTGCTAACATCCTAATATTAGTGGCTGGGAGAGGTTGAGGGAAAAGCATGTGTGAGCACTGGGCCTGAACTCCCGTGTATCTGAGTTGTATACAGCGATTTCCAACGAATTTCCTCAACCAGAGTGTAGCTAGGTTCCAAATCCCATGTACGAGCGGGTAGCAGACATCTGCCTCCCATGCATACACACTTCTGAGAGTTGAGCTTATGGCCTGTACCTCCACAGCCAGCCTGCAGATACCCTTGGCTTCTAAAAGGCCTAGGCTCGCTGTTTGACGGAAGTGCTGGGAGAGGTAATTGGAATCTCCAGGCACACAAGACGAGTGCCTCCAAGCTCAATTCACGATTTCCCAGTAATTCTTGTGGTAGACAGGTGCTACATACTAAGTTCCATATGTGAGAAGGTAGCTGAACGCCTTGTCCAAAAGCATCTTACTTCTGAGAGTTGAGCCCACCCTCAGTCCCTCACAGTTCCACACTGCCTGCAGAGTGAGTTTCACACGTCTTCACCAGAGACCATTGCCAGAGGCTTCTGAGTACAAGTTAACAATGCAGACCTGGAGGGTATCTCCAGGTGCAGTAGAGTGGTAATCTTGGAACCTCCTGACTCAGAGTACTGCTACCTTCTCACTGCCATAGGAATGCAGCTAGTTGACAGCTGGCTTCAAGACATGCTTCCCTGTGAGAGCTGAGGACAGGGCAGAACCCTCCCGCATCCTGCCTGACTGTAGGAGTAGCTGCTAACATCCTTATGTTAGTGGCTGGGAGAGGTTGCGGGAAAAGCATGTGTGAGCACTGGGCCTGAACTCCCGTGTATCTGAGTTGAATACAGCGATTGCCAATGGCCTTCTTCAATCACAGTGTAGCTAGGTTCCAACTCCCATGTCCGAGTGGGTAGCAGACATCTGCCTCCCATGCATACACACTTCTGAGAGTTGAGCTTATGGCCTGTACCTCCACATCCAGCCTGCTGGTACCCTTGGCTTCTAAAAGGCCTAGGCTCGCTGTTTGACGGAAGTGCTGGGAGAGGTAATTGGAATCACCCGGCACACAAGACTAGTGCCTCCAAGCTGAGTTCAGCGATTTCCTAGTAATTCCTGTGGTAGACTGGTGCTACATACTAAGTTCCATACGTGAGAGGGTAGCTGAACGCCTTGTCCAAAACCATCTTACTTCTGAGAGTTGAGCTCAGCCTCAGTCCCTCACAGTTCCACACTGCCTGCAGAGTGAGTTTCGCAGGTCTTCAGCAGAGACGTTTGCCAGAGGCTTCTGAGACGCAGGGTAACAATGCAGACCTGGAGGGTATCCCCAGGTGCAGTCGACTGGTAATCTTGGAACCTCCTGACTCAGAATACTGCTACCTTCTCACTGCCATAGGAATGCAGCTAGTTGACAGCTAGCTGGCTTCAAGACATGCTTCCCTGAGAGAGCTTAGGACAGGGCAGAACCCTCCCGCATGCTGCCTGACTGTAGGTGTAGCTGCTAATATCCTTATGTTAGTGGCTGGGAGAGGTTGCGGGAAAAGCATGTGTGAGCACTGGGCCTGAACTTCCGTGTATCTGAGTTGAATACAGTGATTTCCAACGGCTTTCCTCAACAGAGTGTAGCTAGATTCCAAATCCCATGTACGAGCGGGTAGCAGACATCTGCCTCCCATGCGTACACACTTCTGAGAGTTGAGCTTATGGCCTGTATCTCCACAGCCAGCCTGCTGGTACCCTTGGCTTCTAAAAGGCCTAGGCTCGCTGTTTGACGGAAGTGCTGGGAGAGGTAATTGGAATCACCCGGCACACAAGACTAGTGCCTCCAAGCTCAGTTCAGCGATTTTCTAGTAATTCCTGTGGTAGACTGGTGCTACATACTAAGTTCCATACGTGAGAGGGTAGCTGAACGCCTTGTCCAAAACCATCTTACTTCTGAGAGTTGAGCACACCCTCAGTCCCTCACACTTCCACACTGCCTGCAGAGTGAGTTTCGCAGGTCTTCAGCAGAGACGTTTGCCAGAGGCTTCTGAGACGCAGGGTAACAATGCAGACCTGGAGGGTATCCCCAGGTGCAGTCGACTGGTAATCTTGGAACCTCCTGACTCAGAATACTGCTACCTTCTCACTGCCATAGGAATGCAGCTAGTTGACAGCTGGCTTCAAGACATGCTTCCCTGTGAGAGCTGAGGACAGGGCAGAACCCTCCCGCATGCTGCCTGACTGTAGGAGTAGCTGCTAACATCCTTATGTTAGTGGCTGGGAGAGGTTGCGGGAAAAGCATGTGTGAGCACTGGGCCTGAACTCCCGTGTATCTGAGTTGAATACAGCGATTTCCAACGGCTTTCCTCAACCAGAGTGTAGCTAGGTTCCAACTCCCATGTCCGAGTGGGTAGCAGACATCTGCCTCCCATGCATACACACTTCTGAGAGTTGACCTTATGGCCTGTACCTCCACATCCAGCCTGCTGGTACCCTTGGCTTCTAAAAGGCCTAGGCTCGCTGTTTGACGGAAGTGCTGGGAGAGGTAATTGGAATCACCCGGCACACAAGACTAGTGCCTCCAAGCTCAGTTCAGCGATTTCCTAGTAATTCCTGTGGTAGACTGGTGCTACATACTAAGTTCCATACGTGAGAGGGTAGCTGAACGCCTTGTCCAAAACCATCTTACTTCTGAGAGTTGAGCTCAGCCTCAGTCCCTCACAGTTCCACACTGCCTGCAGAGTGAGTTTCGCAGGTCTTCAGCAGAGACGTTTGCCAGAGGCTTCTGAGACGCAGGGTAACAATGCAGACCTGGAGGGTATCCCCAGGTGCAGTCGACTGGTAATCTTGGAACCTCCTGACTCAGAATACTGCTACCTTCTCACTGCCATAGGAATGCAGCTAGTTGACAGCTGGCTTCAAGACATGCTTCCCTGTGAGAGCTGAGGACAGGGCAGAACCTTCCCGCATGCTGCCTGACTGTAGGAGTAGCTGCTAACATCCTTATGTTAGTGGCTGGGAGAGGTTGCGGGAAAAGCATGTGTGAGCACTGGGCCTGAACTCCCGTGTATCTGAGTTGAATACAGCGATTTCCAACGGCTTTCCTCAACCAGAGTGTAGCTACGTTCCAAATCCCATGTCCGAGTGGGTAGCAGACATCTGCCTCCCATGCATACACACTTCTGAGAGTTGAGCTTATGGCCTGTACCTCCACATCCAGCCTGCTGGTACCGTTGGCTTCTAAAAGGCCTAGGCTCGCAGTTTGACGGAAGTGCTGGGAGAGGTAATTGGAATCTCCCGGCACACAAGACGAGTGCCTCCAAGCTCAATTCATGATTTCCCAGTAATTCTTGTGGTAGACAGGTGCCACATACTAAGTTCCATATGTGAGATTGTAGCTGAACGCCTTGTCCAAAAGCATCTTACTTCTGAGAGTTGAGCCCACCCTCAGTCCCTCACAGTTCCACACTGCCTGCAGAGTGAGTTTCACAC
The DNA here is from genome assembly GCF_048164855.1 of Canis lupus baileyi. Classification (NCBI taxonomy): domain Eukaryota; kingdom Metazoa; phylum Chordata; class Mammalia; order Carnivora; family Canidae; genus Canis; species Canis lupus. The sequence continues at coordinate 78,379,859 of NC_132844.1, read as the reverse complement.
GTCTTCACCAGAGACTATTGCCAGAGGCTTCTGAGTACAAGTTAACAATGCAGACCTGGAGGGTATCTCCAGGTGCAGTAGAGTGGTAATCTTGGAACCTCCTGACTCAGAGTACTGCTACCTTCTCACTGCCATAGGAATGCAGCTAGTTGACAGCTGGCTTCAAGACATGCTTCCCTGTGAGAGCTGAGGACAGGGCAGAACCCTCCCGCATGCTGCCTGACTGTAGGAGTAGCTGCTAACATCCTTATGTTAGTGGCTGGGAGAGGTTGCGGGAAAAGCATGTGTGAGCACTGGGCCTGAACTCCCGTGTATTTGAGTTGAATACAGCGATTTCCAATGGCCTTCTTCAATCACAGTGTAGCTAGGTTCCAACTCCCATGTCCGAGGGGGTAGCAGACATCTGCCTCCCATGCATACACACTTCTGAGAGTTGAGCTTATGGCCTGTACCTCCACATCCAGCCTGCTGGTACCCTTGGCTTCTAAAAGGCCTAGGCTCGCTGTTTGACGGAAGTGCTGGGAGAGGTAATTGGAATCACCCGGCACACAAGACGAGTGCCTCCAAGCTCAGTTCAGCGATTTCCTAGTAATTCCTTTGGTAGACTGGTGCTACATACTAACTTCCATACGTGAGAGGGTAGCTGAACGCCTTGTCCAAAACCATCTTACTTCTGAGAGTTGAGGTCAGCCTCAGTCCCTCACAGTTCCACACTGCCTGCAGAGTGAGTTTCACAGGTCTTCAGCAGAGACGTTTGCCAGAGGCTTCTGAGACGCAGGGTAACAATGCAGACCTGGAGGGTATCCCCAGGTGCAGTCGACTGGTAATCTTGGAACCTCCTGACTCAGAATACTGCTACCTTCTCACTGCCATAGTAATGCAGATAGTTGACAGCTGGCTTCAAGACATGATTCCCTGTGAGAGCTGAGGACAGGGCAGATCCCTCCCGCATGCTGCCTGACTGTAGGAGTAACTGCTAACATCCTTATGTTAGTGGCTGGGAGAGGTTGCGGGAAAAGCATGTGTGAGCACTGGGCCTGAACTCCCGTGTATCTGAGTTGAATACAGCGATTTCCAACGGCTTTCCTCAACCAGAGTGTAGCTACGTTCCAAATCCCATGTACGAGCGGATAGCAGACATCTGCCTCCCATGCATACACACTTCTGAGAGTTGAGCTTATGGCCTGTACCTCCACATCCAGCCTGCTGGTACCGTTGGCTTCTAAAAGGCCTAGGCTCGCTGTTTGACGGAAGTGCTGGGAGAGGTAATTGGAATCTCTCGGCACACAAGACGAGTGCCTCCAAGCTCAATTCACGATTTCCCAGTAATTCTTGTGGTAGACAGGTGCCACATACTAAGTTCCATATGTGAGATGGTAGCTGAACGCCTTGTCCAAAAGCATCTTACTTCTGAGAGTTGAGCCCACCCTCAGTCCCTCACAGTTCCACACTGCCTGCAGAGTGAGTTTCACACGTCTTCACCAGAGACGATTGCCAGAGGCTTCTGAGTACAAGTTAACAATGCAGACCTAGAGGGTATCTCCAGGTGCAGTAGAGTGGTAATCTTGGAACCTCCTGACTCAGAGTACTGCTACATTCTCACTGCCATAGGAATGCAGCTAGTTGACAGCTGGCTTCAAGACATGCTTCCCTGTGAGAGCTGAGGACAGGGCAGAACCCTCCCGCATCCTGCCTGACTGTAGGAGTAGCTGCTAACATCCTTATGTTAGTGGCTGGGAGAGGTTGCGGGAAAAGCATGTGTGAGCACTGGGCCTGAACTCCCGTGTATCTGAGTTGAATACAGCGATTTCCAATGGCCTTCTTCAATCACAGTGTAGCTAGGTTCCAACTCCCATGTCCGAGTGGGTAGCAGACATCTGCCTCCCATGCATACACACTTTTGAGAGTTGAGCTTATGGCCTGTACCTCCACATCCAGCCTGCTGGTACCCTTGGCTTCTAAAAGGCCTAGGCTCGCTGTTTGACGGACTTGCTGGGAGAGGTAATTGGAATCACCCGGCACACAAGACTAGTGCCTCCAAGCTCAGTTCAGCGATTTCCTAGTAATTCCTGTGGTAGACTGGTGCTACATACTAAGTTCCATACGTGAGAGGGTAGCTGAACGCCTTGTCCAAAACCATCTTACTTCTGAGAGTTGAGCTCAGCCTCAGTCCCTCACAGTTCCACACTGCCTGCAGAGTGAGTTTCGCAGGTCTTCAGCAGAGATGTTTGCCAGAGGCTTCTGAGACGCAGGGTAACAATGCAGACCTGGAGGGTATCCCCAGGTGCGGTCGACTGGTAATCTTGGAACCTCCTGATTCAGAATACTGCTACCTTCTCACTGCCATAGGAATGCAGCTAGTTGACAGCTGGCTTCAAGACATGCTTCCCTGTGAGAGCTGAGGACAGGGCAGAACCCTCCCGCATGCTGCCTGAGTGTAGGAGTAGCTGCTAAAATCCTTATGTTAGTGGCTGGTAGAGGTTGCGGGAAAAGCATGTGTGAGCACTGGGCCTGAACTCCCGTGTACCTGAGTTGAATACAGCGATTTCCAACGGCTTTCCTCAACCAGAGTGTAGCTAGGTTCCAAATCCCATGTACGAGCGTGTAGCAGACATCTGCCTCCCATGCATACACACTTCTGAGAGTTGAGCTTATGGCCTGTACCTCCACAGCCAGCCTGCTGGTACCCTTGGCTTCTAAAAGGCCTAGGCTCGCTGTTTGACGGAAGTGCTGGGAGAGGTAATTGGAATCACCCGGCACACAAGACTAGTGCCTCCAAGCTCAGTTCAGCGATTTCCTAGTAATTCCTGTGGTAGACTGGTGCTACATACTAAGTTCCATACGTGAGAGGGTAGCTGAACGCCTTGTCCAAAACCATCTTACTTCTGAGAGTTGAGCTCAGCCTCAGTCCCTCACAGTTCCACACTGCCTGCAGAGTGAGTTTCACAGGTCTTCAGCAGAGACGTTTGCCAGAGGCTTCTGAGACGCAGGGTAACAATGCAGACCTGGAGGGTATCCCCAGGTGCAGTCGACTGGTAATCTTGGAACCTCCTGACTCAGAATACTGCTACCTTCTCACTGCCATAGGAATGCAGCTAGTTGACAGCTGGCTTCAAGACATGCTTCCCTGTGAGAGCTGAGGACAGGGCAGAACCCTCCCGTATGCTGCCTGACTGTAGGTGTAGCTGCTAACATCCTTATGTTAGTGGCTGGGAGAGGTTGCGGGAAAAGCATGTGTGAGCACTGGGCCTGAACTTCCGTGTATCTGAGTTGAATACAGCGATTTCCAACGGCTTTCCTCAACCAAGTGTAGCTAGGATCCAAATCCCATGTACGAGCGTGTAGCAGACATCTGCCTCCCATGCATACACACTTCTGAGAGTTGAGCTTATGGCCTGTACCTCCACAGCCAGCCTGCAGGTACCCTTGGCTTCTAAAAGGCCTAGGCTCGCTGTTTGACGGAAGTGCTGGGAGAGGTAATTGTAATCTCCCGGCACACAAGACGAGTGCCTCCAAGCTCAATTCACGATTTCCCAGTAATTCTTGTGGTAGACAGGTGCTACATACTAAGTTCCATATGTGAGAAGGTAGCTGAACGCCTTGTCCAAAAGCATCTTACTTCTGAGAGTTGAGCCCACCCTCAGTCCCTCACAGTTCCACACTGCCTGCAGAGTGAGTTTCACACGTCTTCACCAGAGACCATTGCCAGAGGCTTCTGAGTACAAGTTAACAATGCAGACCTGGAGGGTATCTCCAGGTGCAGTAGAGTGGTAATCTTGGAACCTCCTGACTCAGAGTACTGCTACCTTCTCAGTGCCATAGGAATGCAGCTAGTTGACAGCTGGCTTCAAGACATGCTTCCCTGTGAGAGCTGAGGACAGGGCAGAACCCTCCCGCATCCTGCCTGACTGTAGGAGTAGCTGCTAACATCCTTATGTTAGTGGCTGGGAGAGGTTGCGGGAAAAGCATGTGTGAGCACTGGGCCTGAACTTCCGTGTATCTGAGTTGAATACAGCGATTGCCAATGGCCTTCTTCAATCACAGTGTAGCTAGGTTCCAACTCCCATGTCCGAGTGGGTAGCAGACATCTGCATCCCATGCATACACACTTCTGAGAGTTGAGCTTATGGCCTGTACCTCCACATCCAGCCTTCTGGTACCCTTGGCTTCTAAAAGGCCTAGGCTCGCTGTTTGACGGAAGTGCTGGGAGAGGTAATTGGAATCACCCGGCACACAAGACTAGTGCCTCCAAGCTGAGTTCAGCGATTTCCTAGTAATTCCTGTGGTAGACTGGTGCTACATACTAAGTTCCATACGTGAGAGGGTAGCTGAACGCCTTGTCCAAAACCATCTTACTTCTGAGAGTTGAGCTCAGCCTCAGTCCCTCACAGTTCCACACTGCCTGCAGAGTGAGTTTCGCAGGTCTTCAGCAGAGACGTTTGCCAGAGGCTTCTGAGACGCAGGGTAACAATGCAGACTTGGAGGGTATCCCCAGGTGCAGTCGACTGGTAATCTTGGAACCTCCTGACTCAGAATACTGCTACCTTCTCACTTCCATAGGAATGCAGCTAGTTGCCAGCTAGCTGGCTTCAAGACTTGCTTCCCTGAGAGAGCTGAGGACAGGGCAGAACCCTCCCGCATGCTGCCTGACTGTAGGAGTAGCTGCTAACATCCTAATGTTAGTGGCTGGGAGAGGTTGCGGGAAAAGCATGTGTGAGCACTGGGCCTGAACTCCCGTGTATCTGAGTTGAATACAGCGATTTCCAACGGCTTCCCTCAACCAGAGTGTAGCTAGGTTCCAAATCCCATGTACGAGCGGGTAGCAGACATCTGCCTCCCATGCATACACACTTCTGAGAGTTGAGCTTATGGCCTGTACCTCCACATCCAGCCTGCTGGTACCCTTGGCTTCTAAAAGGCTCGCTGTTTGACGGAAGTGCTGGGAGAGGTAATTGGAATCTCCCGGCACACAAGACGAGTGCCTCCAAGCTCAATTCACGATTTCCCAGTAATTCTTGTGGTAGACAGGTGCTACATACTAAGTTCCATATGTGAGATGGTAGCTGAACGCCTTGTCCAAAAGCATCTTACTTCTGAGAGTTGAGCACACCCTCAGTCCCTCACACTTCCACACTGCCTGCAGAGTGAGTTTCACACGTCTTCACCAGAGACGATTGCCAGAGGCTTCTGAGTACAAGTTAACAATGCAGACCTGGAGGGTATCTCCAGGTGCTGTAGAGTGGTAATCTTGGAACCTCCTGACTCAGAGTACTGCTACCTTCTCCTGCCATAGGAATGCAGCTAGTTGACAGCTGGCTTCAAGACATGCTTCCCTGTGAGAGCTGAGGACAGGGCAGAACCCTCCCGCATCCTGCCTGACTGTAGGAGTAGCTGCTAACATCCTTATGTTAGTGGCTGGGAGAGGTTGCGGGAAAAACATGTGTGAGCACTGGGCCTGAACTCCCGTGTATCTGAGTTGAATACAGCGATTTCCAATGGCCTTCTTCAATCACAGTGTAGCTAGGTTCCAACTCCCATGTCCGAGTGGGTAGCAGACATCTGCCTCCCATGCATACACACTTCTGAGAGTTGAGCTTATGGCCTGTACCTCCACATCCAGCCTGCTGGTACCCTTGGCTTCTAAAAGGCCTAGGCTCACTGTTTGACGGAAGTGCTGGCAGAGGTAATTGGAATCACCCCGCACACAATACTAGTGCCTCCAAGCTCAGTTCAGCGATTTCCTAGTAATTCCTGTGGTAGACTGGTGCTACATACTAAGTTCCATACGTGAGAGGGTAGCTGAACGCCTTGTCCAAAACCATCTTACTTCGGAGAGTTGAGCTCAGCCTCAGTCCCTCACAGTTCCACACTGCCTGCAGAGTGAGTTTCGCAGGACTTCAGCAGAGACGTTTGCCAGAGGTTTCTGAGACGCAGGGTAACAATGCAGACCTGGAGGGTATCCCCAGGTGCAGTAGACTGGTAATCTTGGAACCTCCTGACTCAGAATACTGCTACCTTCTCACTGCCATAGGAATGCAGCTAGTTGACAGCTGGCTTCAAGGCATGCTTCCCTGTGAGAGCTGAGGACAGGGCAGAACCCTCCCGCATGCTGCCTGACTGTAGGAGTAGCTGCTAACATCCTAATATTAGTGGCTGGGAGAGGTTGCGGGAAAAGCATGTGTGAGCACTGGGCCTGAACTCCCGTGTATCTGAGTTGAATACAGCGATTTCCAACGGCTTTCCTCAACCAGAGTGTAGCTACGTTCCAAATCCCATGTACGAGCGGATAGCAGACATCTGCCTCCCATGCATACACACTTCTGAGAGTTGAGCTTATGGCCTGTACCTCCACATCCAGCCTGCTGGTACCGTTGGCTTCTAAAAGGCCTAGGCTCGCTGTTTGACGGAAGTGCTGGGAGAGGTAATTGGAATCTCTCGGCACACAAGACGAGTGCCTCCAAGCTCAATTCACGATTTCCCAGTAATTCTTGTGGTAGACAGGTGCCACATACTAAGTTCCATATGTGAGATGGTAGCTGAACGCCTTGTCCAAAAGCATCTTACTTATGAGAGTTGAGCCCACCCTCAGTCCCTCACAGTTCCACACTGCCTGCAGAGTGAGTTTCACACGTCTTCACCAGAGACGATTGCCAGAGGCTTCTGAGTACAAGTTAACAATGCAGACCTGGAGGGTATCTCCAGGTGCAGTAGAGTGGTAATCTTGGAACCTCCTGACTCAGAGTACTGCTACCTTCTCACTGCCATAGGAATGCAGCTAGTTGACAGCTGGCTTCAAGACATGCTTCCCTGTGAGAGCTGAGGACAGGGCAGAACCCTCCCGCATCCTGCCTGACTGTAGGAGTAGCTGCTAACATCCTTATGTTAGTGGCTGGGAGAGGTTGCGGGAAAAGCATGTGTGAGCACTGGGCCTGAACTCCCGTGTATCTGAGTTGAATACAGCGATTTCCAATGGCCTTCTTCAATCACAGTGTAGCTAGGTTCCAACTCCCATGTCCGAGTGGGTAGCAGACATCTGCCTCCCATGCATACACACTTCTGAGAGTTGAGCTTATGGCCTGTACCTCCACAGCCAGCCTGCTGGTACCCTTGGCTTCTAAAAGGCCTAGGCTCGCTGTTTGACGGAAGTGCTGGGAGAGGTAATTGGAATCACCCGGCACACAAGACTAGTGCCTCCAAGCTCAGTTCAGCGATTTCCTAGTAATTCCTGTGGTAGACTGGTGCTACATACTAAGTTCCATACGTGAGAGGGTAGCTGAACGCCTTGTCCAAAACCATCTTACTTCTGAGAGTTGAGCTCAGCCTCAGTCCCTCACAGTTCCACACTGCCTGCAGAGTGAGTTTCGCAGGTCTTCAGCAGAGACGTTTGCCAGAGGTTTCTGAGACGCAGGGTAACAATGCAGACCTGGAGGGTATCCCCAGGTGCAGTCAACTGGTAATCTTGGAACCTCCTGACTCAGAATACTGCTACCTTCTCACTGCCATAGGAATGCAGCTAGTTGACAGCTGGCTTCAAGACATGCTTCCCTGTGAGAGCTGAGGACAGGGCAGAACCCTCCCGCATGCTGCCTGACTGTAGGAGTAGCTGCTAACATCCTTATGTTAGTGGCTGGGAGAGGTTGCGGGAAAAGCATGTGTGAGCACTGGGCCTGAACTCCCGTGTATCTGAGTTGAATACAGCGATTTCCAACGGCTTTCCTCAACCAGAGTGTAGCTAGGTTCCAAATCCCATGTACGAGCGGGTAGCAGACATCTACCTCCCATGCATACACACTTCTGAGAGTTGAGCTTATGGCCTGTACCTCCACAGCCAGCCTGCTGGTACCCTTGGTTTCTAAAAGGCCTAGGCTCAGAAGATATTTGCAAATGACATATCAGATAAAGGGCTAGTTTCCAAGATCTATAAAGAACTTATTAAACTCAACACCAAAGAAACAAACAATCCAATCATGAAATGGGCAAAAGACATGAACAGAAATCTCACAGAGGAAGACATAGACATGGCCAACATGCATGTGTGAAAATGCTCTGCATCACTTGCCATCCGGGAAATACAAATCAAAACTACAATGAGATACCACCTCACCCCAGTGAGAATGGGGAAAATTAACAAGGCAGGAAACAACAAATGTTGGAGAGGATGCGGAGAAAAGGGAACCCTCTTACACTGTTGGTGGGAATGTGAACTGGTGCAGCCACTCTGGAAAACTGTGTGGAGGTTCCTCAAAGAGTTAAAAATAGACCTGCCCTACGACCCAGCAATTGCACTGTTGGGGATTTACCCCAAAGATACAAATGCAATGAAACGCCGGGACACCTGCACCCCGATGTTTCTAGCAGCAATGACCACGATAGCCAAACTGTGGAAGGAGCCTCGGTGTCCAACGAAAGATGAATGGATAAAGAAGATGTGGTTTATGTATACAATGGAATATTACTCAGCTATTAGAAATGACAAATACCCACCATTTGCTTCAACGTGGATGGAACTGGAGGGTATTATGCTGAGTGAAGTAAGTCAGTCGGAGAAGGACAAACATTATATGTTCTCATTCATTTGGGGAATATAAATAATAGTGAAAGGGAAAATAAGGGAAGGGAGAAGAAATGTGTGGGAAATATCAGAAAGGGAGACAGAACGTTAAGACTGCTAACTCTGGGAAACGAACTAGGGGTGGTAGAAGGGGAGGAGGGCGGGGGGTGGGAGTGAATGGGTGACGGGCACTGGGTGTTATTCTGTATGTTAGTAAATTGAACACCAATAAAAAAAAAAATAAATAAATAAAAAATAATAAAAAATAAAAGGCCTAGGCTCGCTGTTTGACGGAAGTGCTGGGAGAGGTAATTGGAATCACCCGGCACACAAGACGAGTGCCTCCAAGCTCAATTCACGATTTCCCAGTAATTCTTGTGGTAGACAGGTGCTACATACTAAGTTCCATATGTGAGAAGGTAGCTGAACGCCTTGTCCAAAAGCATCTTACTTCTGAGAGTTGAGCACACCCTCAGTCCCTCACACTTCCACACTGCCTGCAGAGTGAGTTTCACACGTCTTCACCAGAGACGATTGCCAGAGGCTTCTGAGTACAAGTTAACAATGCAGACCTGGAGGGTATCTCCAGGTGCAGTAGAGTGGTAATCTTGGAACCTCCTGACTCAGAGTACTGCTACCTTCTCACTGCCATAGGAATGCAGCTAGTTGACAGCTGGCTTCAAGACATGCTTCCCTGTGAGAGCTGAGGACAGGGCAGAACCCTCCCGCATCCTGCCTGACTGTAGGAGTAGCTGCTAACATCCTAATGTTAGTGGCTGGGAGAGGTTGCGGGAAAAGCATGTGTGAGCACTGGGCCTGAACTCCCGTGTATCTGAGTTGAATACAGCGATTTCCAATGGCCTTCTTCAATCACAGTGTAGCTAGGTTCCAACTCCCATGTCCGAGTGGGTAGCAGACATCTGCCTCCCATGCATACACACTTCTGAGAGTTGAGCTTATGGCCTGTACCTCCACAGCCAGCCTGCTGGTACCCTTGGCTTCTAAAAGGCCTAGGCTCGCTGTTTGACGGAAGTGCTGGGAGAGGTAATTGGAATCTCCCGGCACACAAGACGAGTGCCTCCAAGCTCAATTCACGATTTCCCAGTAATTCTTGTGGTAGACAGGTGCTACATACTAAGTTCCATATGTGAGAAGGTAGCTGAACGCCTTGTCCAAAAGCATCTTACTTCTGAGAGTTGAGCACACCCTCAGTCCCTCACACTTCCACACTGCCTGCAGAGTGAGTTTCACACGTCTTCACCAGAGTCGATTGCCAGAGGCTTCTGAGTACAAGTTAACAATGCAGACCTGGAGGGTATCTCCAGGGGCAGTAGAGTGGTAATCTTGGAACCTCCTGACTCAGAGTACTGCTACCTTCTCACTGCCATAGGAATGCAGCTAGTTGACAGCTGGCTTCAAGACATGCTTCCCTGTGAGAGCTGAGGACACGGCAGAACCCTCCCGCATCCTGCCTGACTGTAGGAGTAGCTGCTAACATCCTTATGTTAGTGGCTGGGAGAGGTTGCGGGAAAAGCATGTGTGAGCACTGGGCCTGAACTCCCGTGTATCTGAGTTGAATACAGCGATTTCCAATGGCCTTCTTCAATCACAGTGTAGCTAGGTTCCAACTCCCATATCCGAGTGGGTAGCAGACATCTGCCTCCCATGCATATACTCTTCTGAGAGTTGAGCTTATGGCCTGTACCTCCACAGCCAGCCTGCTGGTACCCTTGGCTTCTAAAAGGCCTAGGCTCGCTGTTTGACGGAAGTGCTGGGAGAGGTAATTGGAATCACCCGGCACACAAGACTAGTGCCTCCAAGCTCAGTTCAGCGATTTCCTAGTAATTCCTGTGGTAGACTAGTGCTACATACTAAGTTCCATACGTGAGAGGGTAGCTGAACGCCTTGTCCAAAAACATCTTACTTCTGAGAGTTGAGCTCAGCCTCAGTCCCTCACAGTTCCACACTGCCTGCAGAGTGAGTTTCGCAGGTCTTCAGCACAGACGTTTGCCAGAGGCTTCTGAGACGCAGGGTAACAATGCAGACCTGGAAGGTATCCCCAGGTGCAGTCGACTGGTTATCTTGGAACCTCCTGACTCAGAATACTGCTACCTTCTCACTGCCATAGGAATGCAGCTAGTTGACAGCTGGCTTCAAGACATGCTTCCCTGTGAGAGCTCAGGACAGGGCAGAACACTCCCGCATGCTGCCTGACTGTAGGAGTAGCTGCTAACATCCTTATGTTAGTGGCTGGGAGAGGTTGCGGGAAAAGCATGTGTGAGCACTGGGCCTGAACTCCCGTGTATCTGATTTGAATACAGCGATTTCCAACGGCTTTCCTCAACCAGAGTGTAGCTAGGTTCCAAATCCCATGTACGAGCGGGTAGCAGACATCTGCCTCCCATGCATACACACTTCTGAGAGTTGAGCTTATGACCTGTACCTCCATAGCCAGCCTGCTGGTACCCTTGGCTTCTAAAAGGCATAGGCTCGCTGTTTGACGGAAGTGCTGGGAGAGATAATTGGAATCACCCGGCACACAAGACTAGTGCCTCCAAGCTCAGTTCAGCGATTTCCTAGTAATTCCTGTGGTAGACTGGTGCTACATACTAAGTTCCATACGTGAGAGGGTAGCTGAACGCCTTGTCCAAAACCATCTTACTTCTGAGAGTTCAGCTCAGCCTCAGTCCCTCACAGTTCGACACTGCCTGCAGAGTGAGTTTCGCAGGTCTTCAGCACAGACGTTTGCCAGAGGCTTCTGCGACGCAGGGTACCAATGCAGACCTGGAGGGTATCCCCAGGTGCAGTCGACTGGTAATCTTGGAACCTCCTGACTCAGAATACTGCTACCTTCTCACTGCCATAGGAATGCAGCTAGTTGACTGCTGGCTTCAAGACATGCTTCCCTGTGAGAGCTGAGGACAGGGCAGAACCCTCCCGCATGCTGCCTGACTGTAGGAGTAGCTGCTAACATCCTTATGTTAGTGGCTGGGAGAGGTTGCGGGAAAAGCATGTGTGAGCACTGGGCCTGAACTCCCGTGTATCTGAGTTGAATACAGCGATTTCCAACGGCTTTCCTCAACCAGAGTGTAGCTAGGTTCCAAATCCCATGTACGAGCGGGTAGCAGACATCTGCCTCCCATGCATACACACTTCTGAGAGTTGAGCTTATGGCCTGTACCTCCACATCTAGCCTGCTGGTACCCTTGGCTTCTAAAAGGCCTAGGCTCGCTGTTTGACGGAATTGCTTGGAGAGGTAATTAGAATCTCCCGGCACACAAGATGAGTGCCTCCAAGCTCAATTCACGATTTCCCAGTAATTCTTGTGGTAGACAGGTGCTACATACTAAGTTCCATATGTGAGAAGGTAGCTGAACGCCTTGTCCAAAAGCATCTTACTTCTGAGAGTTGAGCACACCCTCAGTCCCTCACACTTCCACACTGCCTGCAGAGTGAGTTTCACACGTCTTCACCAGAGACGATTGCCAGAGGCTTCTGAGTACAAGTTAACAATGCAGACCTGGAGGGTATCTCCAGGTGCAGTAGAGTGGTAATCTTGGAACCTCCTGACTCAGAATACTGCTACCTTCTCACTGCCATAGGAATGCAGCTAGTTGACAGCTGGCTTCAAGACATGCTTCCCTGTGAGAGCTGAGGACAGGGCAGAACCCTCCCGCATCCTGCCTGACTGTAGGAGTAGCTGCTAACATCCTAATGTTAGTGGCTGGGAGAGGTTGCGGGAAAAGCATGTGTGAGCACTGGGCCTGAACTCCCGTGTATCTGAGTTGAATACAGCGGTTTCCAATGGCCTTCTTCAATCACAGTGTAGCTAGGTTCCAACTCCCATGTCCGAGTGGGTAGCAGACATCTGCCTCCCATGCATACACACTTCTGAGAGTTGAGCTTATGGCCTGTACCTCCACATCCAGCCTGCTGGTACCCTTGGCTTCTAAAAGGCCTAGGCTCGCTGTTTGACGGAAGTGCTGGGAGAGTTAATTGGAATCACCCGGCACACAAGACGAGTGCCTCCAAGCTCAGTTCAGCGATTTCCTAGTAATTCCTGTGGTAGACTGGTGCTACATACTAAGTTCCATACGTGAGAGGGTAGCTGAACGCCTTGTCCAAAACCATCTTACTTCTGAGAGTTGAGCTCAGCCTCAGTCCCTCACAGTTCCACACTGCCTGCAGAGTGAGTTTCGCAGGTCTTCAGCAGAGACGTTTGCCAGAGGCTTCTGAGACGCAGGGTAACAATGCAGACCTGGAGGGTATCCCCAGGTGCAGTCGACTGGTAATCTTGGAACATCCTGATTCAGAATACTGCTACCTTCTCACTGCCATAGGAATGCAGCTAGTTGACAGCTGGCTTCAAGACATGCTTCCCTGTGAGAGCTGAGGACAGGGCAGAACCCTCACGCATGCTGCCTGACTGTAGGAGTAGCTGCTAACATCCTTATGTTAGTGGCTGGTAGAGGTTGCGGGAAAAGCATGTGTGAGCACTGGGCCTGAACTCCCGTGTATCTGAGTTGAATACAGCGATTTCCAATGGCCTTCTTCAATCACAGTGTAGCTAGGTTCCTACTCCCATGTACGAGCGGGTAGCAGACATCTGCCTCCCATGCATACACACTTCTGAGTGTTGAGCTTATGGCCTGTACCTCCACAGCCAGCCTGCTGGTACCCTTGGGTTCTAAAAGGCCTAGGCTCCCTGTTTGACGAAAGTGCTGGGAGAGATAATTGGAATCACCCGGCACACAAGACTAGTGCCTCGAAGCTCAGTTCAGCGATTTCCTAATACTTCCTGTGGTAGACTGGTGCTACATACTAAGTTCCATACGTGAGAGGGTAGCTGAACGCCTTGTCCAAAACCATCTTACTTCTGAGAGTTGAGCTCACCCTCAGTCCCTCACAGTTCGACACTGCCTGCAGAGTGTGTTTCGCAGGTCTTCAGCAGAGACGTTTGCCAGAGGCTTCTGCGACGCAGGGTACCAATGCAGACCTGGAGGGTATCCCCAGGTGCAGTCGACTGGTTATCTTAGAACCTCCTGACTCAGAATACTGCTACCTTCTCACTGCCATAGGAATGCAGCTAGTTGACAGCTGGCTTCAAGACATGCTTCCCTGTGAGAGCTGAAGACAGGGCAGAACCCTCCCGCATGCTGCCTGACTGTAGGAGTAGCTGTTAACATCCTAATGTTAGTGGCTGGGAGAGGTTGCGGGAAAAGCATGTGTGAGCACTGGGCCTGAACTCCCGTGTATCTGAGTTGAATACAGCGATTTCCAACGGCTTTCCTCAACCAGAGTGTAGCTAGGTTCCAAATCCCATATACGAGCGGGTAGCAGACATCTGCCTCCCATGCATACACACTTCTGAGAGTTGAGCTTATGGCCTGTACCTCCACAGCCAGCCTGCTGGTACCCTTGGCTTCTAAAAGGCCTAGGCTCGCTGTTTGACGGAAGTGCTGGGAGAGGTAATTGGAATCTCCCGGCACACAAGACGAGTGCCTCTAAGCTCAATTCACGATTTCCCAGTAATTCTTGTGGTTGACAGGTACTACATACTAAGTTCCATATGTGAGATGGTAGCTGAACGCCTTGTCCAAAAGCATCTTACTTCTGAGAGTTGAGCCCACGCTCAGTCCCTCACAGTTCCACACTGCCTGCAGAGTGAGTTTCACACGTCTTCACCAGAGACGATTGCCAGAGGCTTCTGAGTACAAGTTAACAATGCAGACCTGGAGGGTATCTCCAGGTGCAGTAGAGTGGTAATATTGGAACCTCCTGACTCAGAGTACTGCTACCTTCTCACTGCCATAGGAATGCAGCTAGTTGACAGCTGGCTTCAAGACATGCTTCCCTGTGAGAGCTGAGGACAGGGCAGAACCCTCCCGTATCCTGCCTGACTGTAGGAGTAGCTGCTACCATCCTTATGTTAGTGGCTGGGAGAGGTTGCGGGAAAAGCATGTGTGAGCACTGGGCCTGAACTCCCGTGTATCTGAGTTGAATACAGCGATTTCCAATGGCCTTCTTCAATCACAGTGTAGCTAGGTTCCAACTCCCATGTCCGAGTGGGTAGCAGACATCTGCCTCCCATGCATACACACTTCTGAGAGTTGAGCTTATGGCCTGTACTTCCACATCCAGCCTGCTGGTACCCTTGGCTTCTAAAAGGCCTAGGATCGCTGTTTGACGGAAGTGCTGGGAGAGGTAATTGGAATCACCCGGCACACAAGACTAGTGCCTCCAAGCTCAGTTCAGCGATTTCCTAGTAATTCCTGTGGTAGACTGGTGTTACATACTAAGTTCCATACGTGAGAGGGTAGCTGAACGCCTTGTCCAAAACCATCTTACTTCTGAGAGTTGAGCTCAGCCTCAGTCCCTCACAGTTCCACACTGCCTGCAGAGTGAGTTTCGCAGGTCTTCAGCAGAGACGTTTTCCAGAGGCTTCTGAGACGCAGGGTAACAATGCAGACCTGGAAGGTATCCCCAGGTGCAGTCGACTGGTAATCTTGGAACCTCCTGACTCAGAATACTGCTACCTTCTCACTGCCATAGGAATGCAGCTAGTTGACAGCTGGCTTCAAGACATGCTTCCCTGTGAGAGCTCAGGACAGGGCAGAACACTCCCGCATGCTGCCTGACTGTAGGAGTAGCTGCTAACATCCTTATGTTAGTGGCTGGGAGAGGTTGCGGGAAAAGCATGTGTGAGCACTGGGCCTGAACTCCCGTGTATCTGAGTTGAATACAGCGATTTCCAACGGCTTTCCTCAACCAGAGTGTAGCTAGGTTCCAAATCCCATGTACGAGCCGGTAGCAGACATCTGCCTCCCATGCATACACACTTCTGAGAGTTGAGCTTATGACCTGTACCTCCACAGCCAGCCTGCTGGTACCCTTGGCTTCTAAAAGGCCTAGGCTCGCTGTTTGACGGAAGTGCTGGGAGAGATAATTGGAATCACCCGGCACACAAGACTAGTGCCTCCAAGCTCAGTTCAGCGATTTCCTAGTAATTCCTGTGGTAGACTGGTGCTACATACTAAGTTCCATACGTGAGAGGTTAGCTGAACGCCTTGTCCAAAACCATCTTACTTCTGAGAGTTCAGCTCAGCCTCAGTCCCTCACAGTTCGACACTGCCTGCAGAGTGAGTTTCGCAGGTCTTCAGCACAGACGTTTGCCAGAGGCTTCTGCGACGCAGGGTACCAATGCAGACCTGGAGGGTATCCCCAGGTGCAGTCGACTGGTAATCTTGGAACCTCCTGACTCAGAATACTGCTACCTTCTCACTGCCATAGGAATGCAGCTAGTTGACAGCTGGCTTCAAGACATGCTTCCCTGTGAGAGCTGAGGACAGGGCAGAACCCTCCCGCATGCTGCCTGACTGTAGGAGTAGCTGCTAACATCCTTATGTTAGTGGCTGGGAGAGGTTGCGGGAAAAGCATGTGTGAGCACTGGGCCTGAACTCCCGTGTATCTGAGTTGAATACAGCGATTTCCAACGGCTTTCCTCAACCAGAGTGTAGCTAGGTTCCAACTCCCATGTCCGAGTGGGTAGCAGACATCTGCCTCCCATGCATACACACTTCTGAGAGTTGAGCTTATGGCCTGTACCTCCACATCCAGCCTGCTGGTACCCTTGGCTTCTAAAAGGCCCAGGCTCGCTGTTTGACGGAAGTGCTGGGAGAGGTAATTGGAATCACCCGGCACACAAGACTAGTGCCTCCAACTCAGTTCAGCGATTTCCTAGTAATTCCTGTGGTAGACTGGTGCTACATACTAATTTCCATATGTGAGAGGGTAGCTGAACGCCTTGTCCAAAACCATCTTACTTCTGAGAGTTGAGCTCAGCCTCAGTCCCTCACAGTTCCACACTGCCTGCAGAGTGAGTTTCGCAGGTCTTCAGCAGAGACGTTTGCCAGAGGCTTCTGAGACGCAGGGTAACAATGCAGACCTGCAGGGTATCCCCAGGTGCAGTCGACTGGTAATCTTGGAACCTCCTGACTCAGAATACTGCTACCTTCTCACTGCCATAGGAATGCAGCTAGTTGACAGCTGGCTTCAAGACATGCTTCCCTGTGAGAGCTGAGGACAGGGCAGAACCTACCCGCATGCTGCCTGACTGTAGGAGTAGCTGCTAACATCCTTATGTTAGTGGCTGGGAGAGGTTGCGGGAAAAGCATGTGTGAGCACTGGGCCTGAACTCCCGTGTATCTGAGTTGAATACAGCGATTTCCAACGGCTTTCCTAAACCAGAGTGTAGCTAGGTTCCAAATCCCATGTACGAGCGGGTAGGAGACATCTGCCTCCCATGCATACACACTTCTGAGAGTTGAGCTTATGGCCTGTACCTCCACATCCAGCCTGCTGGTACCGTTGGCTTCTAAAAGGCCTAGGCTCGCTGTTTGACGGATGTGCTGGGAGAGGTAATTGGAATCTCCCGGCACACAAGACGAGTGCCTCCAAGCTCAATTCACGATTTCCCAGTAATTCTTGTGGTAGACAGGTGCTACATACTAAGTTCCATATGTGAGAAGGTAGATGAACGCCTTGTCCAAAAGCATCTTACTTCTGAGAGTTGAGCACACCCTCAGTCCCTCACACTTCCACACTGCCTGCAGAGTGAGTTTCACACGTCTTCACCAGAGACGATTGCCAGAGGCTTCTGAGTACAAGTTAACAATGCAGACCTGGAAGGTAACTCCAGGTGCAGTAGAGTGGTAATCTTGGAACCCCCTGACTCAGAGTACTGCTACCCTCTCACTGCCATAGGAATGCAGCTAGTTGACAGCTGGCTTCAAGACATGCTTCCCTGTGAGAGCTGAGGACAGGGCAGAACCCTGCCGCATCCTGCCTGACTGTAGGAGTAGCTGCTAACATCCTTATGTTAGTGGCTGGGAAAGGTTGCGGGAAAAGCATGTGTGAGCACTGGGCCTGAACTCCCGTGTATCTGAGTTGAATACAGCGATTTCCAATGGCCTTCTTCAATCACAGTGTAGCTAGGTTCCAACTCACATGTCCGAGTGGGTAGCAGACATCTGCCTCCCATGCATACACACTTCTGAGAGTTGAGCTTATGGCCTGTACCTCCACATCCAGCCTGCTGGTACCCTTGGCTTCTAAAAGGCCTAGGCTCGCTGTTTGACGGAAGTGCTGGGAGAGGTAATTGGAATCACCGGGCACACAAGACTAGTGCCTCCAAGCTCAGTTCAGCGATTTCCTAGTAATTCCTGTGGTAGACTGGTGCTACATACTAAGTTCCATACGTGAGATGGTAGCTGAACGCCTTGTCCAAAACCATCTTACTTCTGAGAGTTGAGCTCAGCCTCAGTCCCTCACATTTCCACACTGCCTGCAGAGTGAGTTTCGCAGGTCTTCAGCAGAGACGTTTGCCAGAGGCTTCTGAGACGCAAGGTAATAATGCAGACCTGGAGGGTATCCCCAGGTGCAGTCGACTGGTAATCTTGGAACCTCCTGACTCAGAATACTGCTACCTTCTCACTGCCATAGGAATGCAGCTAGTTGACAGCTGGCTTCAAGACATGCTTCCCTGTGAGAGCTGAGGACAGGAGAGAACCCTCCCGCATGCTGCCTGACTGTAGCAGTAGCTGCTAACATCCTTATGTTAGTGGCTGGGAGAGGTTGCGGGAAAAGCATGTGTGAGCACTGGGCCTGAACTCCCGTGTATCTGAGTTGCATACAGCGATTTCCAACTGCTTTCCTCAACCAGAGTGTAGCTAGGTTCCAAATCCCATGTACGAGCGTGTAGCAGACATCTGCCTCCCATGCATACACACTTCTGAGAGTTGAGCTTATGGCCTGTACCTCCACAGCCAGCCTGCTGGTACCCTTGGCTTCTAAAAGGCCTAGGCTCAGAAGATATTTGCAAATGACATATCAGATAAAGGGCTAGTTTCCAAGATCTATAAAGAACTTATTAAACTCAACACCAAAGAAACAAACAATCCAATCATGAAATGGGCAAAAGACATGAACAGAAATCTCACAGAGGAAGACATAGACATGGCCAACATGCATGTGAGAAAATGCTCTGCATCACTTGCCATCAGGGAAATACAAATCAAAACTACAATGAGATACCACCTCACCCCAGTGAGAATGGGGAAAATTAACAAGGCAGGAAACAACAAATGTTGGAGAGGATGCGGAGAAAAGGGAACCCTCTTACACTGTTGGTGGGAATGTGAACTGGTGCAGCCACTCTGGAAAACTGTGTGGAGGTTCCTCAAAGAGTTAAAAATAGACCTGCCCTACGACCCAGCAATTGCACTGTTGGGGATTTACCCCAAAGATACAAATGCAATGAAACGCCGGGACACCTGCACCCCGATGTTTCTAGCAGCAATGGCCACGATAGCCAAACTGTGGAAGGAGCCTCGGTGTCCAACGAAAGATGAATGGATAAAGAAGATGTGGTTTATGTATACAATGGAATATTACTCAGCTATTAGAAATGACAAATACCCACCATTTGCTTCAACGTGGATGGAACTGGAGGGTATTATGCTGAGTGAAGTAAGTCAGTCGGAGAAGGACAAACATTATATGTTCTCATTCATTTGGGGAATATAAATAATAGTGAAAGGGAAAATAAGGGAAGGGAGAAGAAATGTGTGGGAAATATCAGAAAGGGAGACAGAACGTTAAGACTGCTAACTCTGGGAAACGAACTAGGGGTGGTAGAAGGGGAGGAGGGCGGGGGGTGGGAGTGAATGGGTGACGGGCACTGGGTGTTATTCTGTATGTTAGTAAATTGAACACCAATAAAAAAAATAAATAAATAAAAAAATAATAATAAAAAATAAAAGGCCTAGGCTCGCTGTTTGACGGAAGTACTGGGAGAGGTAATTGGAATCTCACGGCACACAAGACGAGTGCCTCCAAGCTCAATTCACGATTTCCCAGTAATTCTTGTGGTAGACAGGTGCTACATACTAAGTTCCATATGTGAGAAGGTAGCTGAACGCCTTGTCCAAAAGCATCTTACTTCTGAGAGTTGAGCACACCCTCAGTCCCTCACACTTCCACACTGCCTGCAGAGTGAGTTTCACACGTCTTCACCAGAGACGATTGCCAGAGTCTTCTGAGTACAAGTTAACAATGCAGACCTGGAGGGTGTCTCCAGGTGCAGTAGAGTGGTAATCTTGGAACCTCCTGACTCAGAGTACTGCTACCTTCTCACTGCCTTAGGAATGCAGCTAGTTGACAGCTGGCTTCAAGACATGCTTCCCTGTGAGAGCTGAGGACAGGGCAGAACCCTCCCGCATCCTGCCTGACTGTAGGAGTAGCTGCTAACATCCTAATGTTAGTGGCTGGGAGAGGTTGCGGGAAAAGCATGTGTGAGCACTGGGCCTGAACTCCCGTGTATCTGAGTTGAATACAGCGATTTCCAATGGTCTTCTTCAATCACAGTGTAGCTAGGTTCCAACTCCCATGTCCGAGTGGGTAGCAGACATCTGCCTCCCATGCATACACACTTCTGAGAGTTGAGCTTATGGCCTGTACCTCCACAGCCAGCCTGCTGGTACCATTGGCTTCTAAAAGGCCTATGCTCGCTGTTTGACGGAAGTGCTGGGAGAGGTAATTGGAATCACCCGGCACACAAGACTAGTGCCTCCAAGCTCAGTTCAGCGATTTCCTAGTAATTCCTGTGGTAGACTGGTGCTACATACTAAGTTCCATACGTGAGAGGGTAGCTGAACGCCTTGTCCAAAACCATCTTACTTCTGAGAGTTGAGCTCAGCCTCAGTCCCTCACAGTTCCACACTGCCTGCAGAGTGAGTTTCGCAGGTCTTCAGCAGAGACGTTTGCCAGAGGCTTCTGAGACGCAGGGTAACAATGCAGACCTGGAGGGTATCCCCAGGTGCAGTCGACTGGTAATCTTGGAACCTCCTGACTCAGAATACTGCTACCTTCTCACTGCCATAGGAATGCAGCTAGTTGACAGCTGGCTTCAAGACATGCTTCCCTGTGAGAGCTGAGGACAGGGCAGAACCCTCCCGCATGCTGCCTGACTGTAGGAGTAGGTGCTAACATCCTAATATTAGTGGCTGGGAGAGGTTGCGGGAAAAGCATGTGTGAGCACTGGGCCTGAACTCCCGTGTATCTGAGTTGAATACAGCGATTTCCAACGGCTTTCCTCAACCAGAGTGTAGCTAGGTTCCAAATCCCATGTACGAGCGGGTAGCAGACATCTGCCTCCCATGCATACACACTTCTGAGAGTTGAGCTTATGGCCTGTACCTCCACAGCCAGCCTGCTGGTACCCTTGGCTTCTAAAAGGCCTAGGCTCGCTCTTTGACGGATGTGCTGGGAGGGGTAATTGGAATCTCCCGGCACACAAGACGAGTGCCTCCAAGCTCAATTCACGATTTCCCAGTAATTCTTGTGGTAGACAGGTGCTACATACTAAGTTCCATATGTGAGAAGGTAGCTGAACGCCTTGTCCAAAAGCATCTTACTTCTGAGAGTTGAGCACACCCTCAGTCCCTCACACTTCCACACTGCCTGCAGAGTGAGTTTCACACGTCTTCACCAGAGACGATTGCCAGAGGCTTCTGAGTACAAGTTAACAATGCAGACTTGGAGGGTATCTCCAGGTGCAGTAGAGTGGTAATCTTGGAACCTCCTGACTCAGAGTACTGCTACCTTCTCACTGCCATAGGAATGCAGCTAGTTGACAGCTGGCTTCAAGACATGCTTCCCTGTGAGAGCTGAGGACAGGGCAGAACCCTCCCGCATCCTGCCTGACTGTAGGAGTAGCTGCTAACATCCTAATGTTAGTGGCTGGGAGAGGTTGCGGGAAAAGCATGTGTGAGCACTGGGCCTGAACTCCCGTGTATCTGAGTTGAATACAGCGATTTCCAATGGCCTTCTTCAATCACAGTGTAGCTAGGTTCCAACTCCCATGTCCGAGTGGGTAGCAGACATCTGCCTCCCATGCATACACACTTCTGAGAGTTGAGCTTATGGCCTGTACCTCCACAGCCAGCCTGCTGGTACCCTTGGCTTCTAAAAGGCCTAGGCTCGCTGTTTGACGGAAGTGCTGGGAGAGGTAATTGGAATCACCCGGCACACAAGACTAGTGCCTCCAAGCTCAGTTCAGCGATTTCCTAGTAATTCCTGTGGTAGACTGGTGCTACATAATAAGTCCCATACGTGAGAGGGTAGCTGAACGCCATGTCCAAAACCATCTTACTTCTGAGAGTTGAGCTCAGCCTCAGTCCCTCACAGTTCCACACTGCCTGCAGAGTGAGTTTCGCAGGTCTTCAGCAGAGACGTTTGCCAGAGGCTTCTGAGACGCAGGGTAACAATGCAGACCTGGAAGGTATCCCCAGGTGCAGTCGACTGGTAATCTTGGAACCTCCTGACTCAGAATACTGCTACCTTCTCACTGCCATACGAATGCAGCTAATTGACAGCTGGCTTCAAGACATGCTTCCCTGTGAGAGCTGAGGACAGGGCAGACCCCTCCCGCATGCTGCCTGACTGTAGAAGTAGCTGCTAACATCCTAATGTTAGTGGCTGGGAGCGGTTGCGGGAAAAGCATGTGTGAGCACTGGGCCTGAACTCCCGTGTATCTGAGTAGAATACAGCGATTTCCAAAGGCTTTCCTCAACCAGAGTGTAGCTAGGTTCCAAATCCCATGTACGAGCGGGTAGCAGACATCTGCCTCCCATGCATACACACTTCTGAGAGTTGAGCTTATGGCCTGTACCTCCACATCCAGCCAGCTGGTACCCTTGGCTTCTAAAAGGCCTAGGCTCGCTGTTTGACGGAAGTGCTGGGAGAGATAATTGGAATCACCCGGCACACAAGACTAGTGCCTCCAAGCTCAGTTCAGCGATTTCCTAGTAATTCCTGTGGTAGACTGGTGCTACATACTAAGTTCCATACGTGAGAGGGTAGCTGAACGCCTTGTCCAAAACCATCTTACTTCTGAGAGTTGAGCTCAGCCTCAGTCCCTCACAGTTCCACACTGCCTGCAGAGTGAGTTTCGCAGGTCTTCAGCAGAGACGTTTGCCAGAGGCTTCTGAGACGCAGGGTAACAATGCAGACCTGGAGGGTATACCCAGGTGCAGTCGACTGGTAATCTTGGAACCTCCTGACTCAGAATACTGCTACCTTCTCACTGCCATAGGAATGCAGCTAGTTGACAGCTGGCTTCAAGACATGCTTCCCTGTGAGAGCTGAGGACAGGGCAGTACCTACCCGCATGCTGCCTGACTGTAGGAGTAGCTGCTAAAATACTTATGTTAGTGGCTGGGAGAGGTTGCGGGAAAAGCATGTGTGAGCACTGGGCCTGAACTCCCGTGTATCTGAGTTGAATACAGCGATTTCCAACGGCTTTCCTCAACCAGAGTGTAGCTAGGTTCCAAATCCCATGTATGAGCGGGTAGGAGACATCTGCCTCCCATGCATACACACTTCTGAGAGTTGAGCTTATGGCCTGTACCTCCACATCCAGCCTGCTGGTACCGTTGGCTTCTAAAAGGCCTAGGCTCGCTGTTTGACGGATGTGCTGGGAGAGGTAATTGGAATCTCCCGGCACACAAGACGAGTGCCTCCAAGCTCAATTCACGATTTCCCAGTAATTCTTGTGGTAGACAGGTGCTACATACTAAGTTCCATATGTGAGAAGGTAGATGAACGCCTTGTCCAAAAGCATCTTACTTCTGAGAGTTGAGCACACCCTCAGTCCCTCACACTTCCACACTGCCTGCAGAGTGAGTTTCACACGTCTTCACCAGAGACGATTGCCAGAGGCTTCTGAGTACAAGTTAACAATGCAGACCTGGAAGGTAACTCCAGGTGCAGTAGAGTGGTAATCTTGGAACCTCCTGACTCAGAGTACTGCTACCCTCTCACTGCCATAGGAATGCAGCTAGTTGACAGCTGGCTTCAAGACATGCTTCCCTGTGAGAGCTGAGGACAGGGCAGAACCCTCCCGCATCCTGCCTGACTGTAGGAGTAGCTGCTAACATCCTTATGTTAGTGGCTGGGAAAGGTTGCGGGAAAAGCATGTGTGAGCACTGGGCCTGAACTCCCGTGTATCTGAGTTGAATACAGCGATTTCCAATGGCCTTCTTCAATCACAGTGTAGCTAGGTTCCAACTCCCATGTCCGAGTGGGTAGCAGACATCTGCCTCCCATGCATACACACTTCTGAGAGTTGAGCTTATGGCCTGTACCTCCACATCCAGCCTGCTGGTACCCTTGGCTTCTAAAAGGCCTAGGCTCGCTGTTTGACGGAAGTGCTGGGAGAGGTAATTGGAATCACCCGGCACACAAGACTAGTGCCTCCAAGCTCAGTTCAGCGATTTCCTAGTAATTCCTGTGGTAGACTGGTGCTACATACTAAGTTCCATACGTGAGAGGGTAGCTGAACGCCTTGTCCAAAACCATCTTACTTCTGAGAGTTGAGCTCAGCCTCAGTCCCTCACATTTCCACACTGCCTGCAGAGTGAGTTTCGCAGGTCTTCAGCAGAGACGTTTGCCAGAGGCTTCTGAGACGCAGGGTAATAATGCAGACCTGGAGGGTTTCCCCAGGTGCAGTAGACTGGTAATCTTGGAACCTCCTGACTCAGAATACTGCTACCTTCTCACTGCCATAGGAATGCAGCTAGTTGACAGCTGGCTTCAAGACATGCTTCCCTGTGAGAGCTGAGGACAGGACAGAACCCTCCCGCATGCTGCCTGACTGTAGCAGTAGCTGCTAACATCCTTATGTTAGTGGCTGGGAGAGGTTGCGGGAAAAGCATGTGTGAGCACTGGGCCTGAACTCCCGTGTATCTGAGTTGCATACAGCGATTTCCAACGGCTTTCCTCAACCAGAGTGTAGCTAGGTTCCAAATCCCATGTACGAGCGTGTAGCAGACATCTGCCTCCCATGCATACACACTTCTGAGAGTTGAGCTTATGGCCTGTACCTCCACAGCCAGCCTGCTGGTACCCTTGGCTTCTAAAAGGCCTAGGCTCAGAAGATATTTGCAAATGACATATCAGATAAAGGGCTAGTTTCCAAGATCTATAAAGAACTTATTAAACTCAACACCAAAGAAACAAACAATCCAATCATGAAATGGGCAAAAGACATGAACAGAAATCTCACAGAGGAAGACATAGACATGGCCAACATGCATGTGAGAAAATGCTCTGCATCACTTGCCATCAGGGAAATACAAATCAAAACTACAATGAGATACCACCTCACCCCAGTGAGAATGGGGAAAATTAACAAGGCAGGAAACAACAAATGTTGGAGAGGATGCGGAGAAAAGGGAACCCTCTTACACTGTTGGTGGGAATGTGAACTGGTGCAGCCACTCTGGAAAACTGTGTGGAGGTTCCTCAAAGAGTTAAAAATAGACCTGCCCTACGACCCAGCAATTGCACTGTTGGGGATTTACCCCAAAGATACAAATGCAATGAAACGCCGGGACACCTGCACCCCGATGTTTCTAGCAGCAATGGCCACGATAGCCAAACTGTGGAAGGAGCCTCGGTGTCCAACGAAAGATGAATGGATAAAGAAGATGTGGTTTATGTATACAATGGAATATTACTCAGCTATTAGAAATGACAAATACCCACCATTTGCTTCAACGTGGATGGAACTGGAGGGTATTATGCTGAGTGAAGTAAGTCAGTCGGAGAAGGACAAACATTATATGTTCTCATTCATTTGGGGAATATAAATAATAGTGAAAGGGAAAATAAGGGAAGGGAGAAGAAATGTGTGGGAAATATCAGAAAGGGAGACAGAACGTTAAGACTGCTAACTCTGGGAAACGAACTAGGGGTGGTAGAAGGGGAGGAGGGCGGGGGGTGGGAGTGAATGGGTGACGGGCACTGGGTGTTATTCTGTATGTTAGTAAATTGAACACCAATAAAAAAAATAAATAAATAAATAAATAATAATAAAAAATAAAAGGCCTAGGCTCGCTGTTTGACGGATGTGCTGGGAGAGGTAATTGGAATCTCCCGGCACACAAGACGAGTGCCTCCAAGCTCAATTCACGATTTCCCAGTAATTCTTGTGGTAGACAGGTGCTACATACTAAGTTCCATATGTGAGAAGGTAGCTGAACGCCTTGTCCAAAAGCATCTTACTTCTGAGAGTTGAGCACACCCTCAGTCCCTCACACTTCCACACTGCCTGCAGATTGAGTTTCACACGTCTTCAACAGAGACGATTGCCAGAGGCTTCTGAGTACAAGTTAACAATGCAGACCTGGAGGGTATCTCCAGGTGCAGTAGAGTGGTAATCTTGGAACCTCCTGACTCAGAGTACTGCTACCTTCTCACTGCCATAGGAATGCAGCTAGTTGACAGCTGGCTTCAAGACATGCTTCCCTGTGAGAGCTGAGGACAGGGCAGAACCCTCCCGCATCCTGCCTGACTGTAGGAGTAGCTGCTAACATCCTAATGTTAGTGGCAGGGAGAGGTTGCGGGAAAAGCATGTGTGAGCACTGGGCCTGAACTCCCGTGTATCTGAGTTGAATACAGCGATTTCCAATGGCCTTCTTCAATCACAGTGTAGCTAGGTTCCAACTCCCATGTCCGAGTGGGTAGCAGACATCTGCCTCCCATGCATACACACTTCTGAGAGTTGAGCTTATGGCCTGTACCTCCACAGCCAGCCTGCTGGTACCCTTGGCTTCTAAAAGGCCTAGGCTCGCTGTTTGACGGAAGTGCTGGGAGAGGTAATTGGAATCTCCCGGCACACAAGACGAGTGCCTCCAAGCTCAATTCACGATTTCCCAGTAATTCTTGTGGTAGACAGGTGCTACATACTAAGTTCCATATGTGAGAAGGTAGCTGAACGCCTTGTCCAAAAGCATCTTACTTCTGAGAGTTGAGCACACCCTCAGTCCCTCACACTTCCACACTGCCTGCAGAGTGAGTTTCACACGTCTTCACCAGAGACGATTGCCAGAGGCTTCTGAGTACAAGTTAACAATGCAGACCTGGAGGGTATCTCCAGGTGCAGTAGAGTGGTAATCTTGGAACCTCCTGACTCAGAGTACTGCTACCTTCTCACTGCCATAGGAATGCAGCTAGTTGACAGCTGGCTTCAAGACATGCTTCCCTGTGAGAGCTGAGGACAGGGCAGAACCCTCCCGCATCCTGCCTGACTGTAGGAGTAGCTGCTAACATCCTAATGTTAGTGGCTGGGAGAGGTTGCGGGAAAAGCATGGGTGAGCACTGGGCCTGAACTCCCGTGTATCTGAGTTGAATACAGCGATTTCCAATGGCCTTCTTCAATCACAGTGTAGCTAGGTTCCAACTCCCATGTCCGAGGGGGTAGCAGACATCTGCCTCCCATGCATACACACTTCTGAGAGTTGAGCTTATGGCCTGTACCTCCACATCCAGCCTGCTGGTACCCTTGGCTTCTAAAAGGCCTAGGCTCGCTGTTTGACGGAAGTGCTGGGAGAGGTAATTGGAATCACCCGTCACACAAGACTAGTGCCTCCAAGCTCAGTTCAGCGATTTCCTAGTAATTCCTGTGGTAGACTGGTGCTACATACTAAGTTCCATACGTGAGAGGGTAGCTGAACGCCTTGTCCAAAACCATCTTACTTCTGAGAGTTGAGCCCACCCTCAGTCCCTCACAGTTCCACACTGCCTGCAGAGTGAGTTTCGCAGGTCTTCAGCAGAGACGTTTGCCAGAGGCTTCTGAGACGCAGGGTAACAATGCAGACCTGGAGGGTATCCCCAGGTGCAGTCGACTGGTAATCTTGGAACCTCCTGACTCAGAATACTGCTACCTTCTCACTGCCATAGGAATGCAGCTAGTTGACAGCTGGCTTCAAGACATGCTTCCCTGTGAGAGCTGAGGACAGGGCAGAACCCTCCCGCATGCTGCCTGACTGTAGGAGTAGCTGCTAACATCCTTATGTTAGTGGCTGGGAGAGGTTGCGGGAAAAGCATGTGTGAGCACTGGGCCTGAACTCCCGTGTATCTGAGTTGAATACAGCGATTTCCAACGGCTTTCCTCAACCAGAGTGTAGCTAGGTTCCAAATCCCATGTACGAGCGGGTAGCAGACATCTGCCTCCCATGCATACACACTTCTGAGAGTTGAGCTTATGGCCTGTACCTCCACAGCCAGCCTGCTGGGACCCTTGGCTTCTAAAAGGCCGAGGCTCGCTGTTTGACGGAAGTGCTGGGAGAGGTAATTGGAATCTCCCGGCACACAAGACCAGTGCCTCCAAGCTCAATTCACGATTTCCCAGTAATTCTTGTGGTAGACAGGTGCTACATACTAAGTTCCATATGTGAGAAGGTAGCTGAACGCCTTGTCCAAAAGCATCTTACTTCTGAGAGTTGAGCACACCCTCAGTCCCTCACACTTCCACACTGCCTGCAGAGTGAGTTTCACACGTCTTCACCAGAGACGATTGCCAGAGGCTTCAGAGTACAAGTTAACAATGCAGACATGGAGGGTATCTCCAGGTGCAGTAGAGTGGTAATCTTGGAACCTCCTGACTCAGAGTACTGCTACCTTCTCACTGCCATAGGAATGCAGCTAGTTGACAGCTGGCTTCAAGACATGCTTCCCTGTGAGAGCTGAGGACAGGGCAGAACCCTCCCGCATCCTGCCTGACTGTAGGAGTAGCTGCTAACATCCTTATGTTAGTGGCTGGGAGAGGTTGCGGGAAAAGCATGTTTGAGCACTGGGCCTGAACTCCCGTGTATCTGAGTTGAATACAGCGATTTCCAATGGCCTTCTTCAATCACAGTGTAGCTAGGTTCCAACTCCCATGTCCGAGTGGGTAGCAGGCATCTGCCTCCCATGCATACACACTTCTGAGAGTTGAGCTTATGGCCTGTACCTCCACATCCAGCCTGCTGGTACCCTTGGCTTCTAAAAGGCCTAGGCTCGCTGTTTGACGGAAGTGCTGGGAGAGGTAATTGGAATCACCCGGCACACAAGACTAGTGCCTCCAAGCTCAGTTCAGCGATTTCCTAGTAATTCCTGTGGTAGACTGGTGCTACATACTAAGTTCCATACGTGAGAGGGTAGCTGAACGCCTTGTCCAAAACCATCTTACTTCTGAGAGTTGAGCTCAGCCTCAGTCCCTCACAGTTCCACACTGCCTGCAGAGTGAGTTTCGCAGGTCTTCAGCAGAGACGTTTGCCAGAGGTTTCTGAGACGCAGGGTAACAATGCAGACCTGGAGGGTATCCCCAGGTGCAGTCGACTGGTAATCTTGGAACCTCCTGACTCAGAATACTGCTACCTTCTCACTGCCATAGGAATGCAGCTAGTTGACAGCTGGCTTCAAGACATGCTTCCCTGTGAGAGCTGAGGACAGGGCAGAACCTACCCGCATGCTGCCTGACTGTAGGAGTAGCTGCTAACATCCTTATGTTAGTGGCTGGGAGAGGTTGCGGGAAAAGCATGTGTGAGCACTGGGCCTGAACTCCCGTGTATCTGAGTTGAATACAGCGATTTCCAACGGCTTTCCTCAACCAGAGTGTAGCTAGGTTCCAAATCCCATGTACGAGGGGGTAGCAGACATCTGCCTCCCATGCATACACACTTCTGAGAGTTGAGCTTATGGCCTGTACCTCCACAGCCAGCCTGCTGGTACCCTTGGCTTCTAAAAGGCCTAGGCTCAGAAGATATTTGCAAATGACATATCAGATAAAGGGCTAGTTTCCAAGATCTATAAAGAACTTATTAAACTCAACACCAAAGAAACAAACAATCCAATCATGAAATGGGCAAAAGACATGAACAGAAATCTCACAGAGGAAGACATAGACATGGCCAACATGCATGTGAGAAAATGCTCTGCATCACTTGCCATCAGGGAAATACAAATCAAAACTACAATGAGATACCACCTCACCCCAGTGAGAATGGGGAAAATTAACAAGGCAGGAAACAACAAATGTTGGAGAGGATGCGGAGAAAAGGGAACCCTCTTACACTGTTGGTGGGAATGTGAACTGGTGCAGCCACTCTGGAAAACTGTGTGGAGGTTCCTCAAAGAGTTAAAAATAGACCTGCCCTACGACCCAGCAATTGCACTGTTGGGGATTTACCCCAAAGATACAAATGCAATGAAACGCCGGGACACCTGCACCCCGATGTTTCTAGCAGCAATGGCCACGATAGCCAAACTGTGGAAGGAGCCTCGGTGTCCAACGAAAGATGAATGGATAAAGAAGATGTGGTTTATGTATACAATGGAATATTACTCAGCTATTAGAAATGACAAATACCCACCATTTGCTTCAACGTGGATGGAACTGGAGGGTATTATGCTGAGTGAAGTAAGTCAGTCGGAGAAGGACAAACATTATATGTTCTCATTCATTTGGGGAATATAAATAATAGTGAAAGGGAAAATAAGGGAAGGGAGAAGAAATGTGTGGGAAATATCAGAAAGGGAGACAGAACGTTAAGACTGCTAACTCTGGGAAACGAACTAGGGGTGGTAGAAGGGGAGGAGGGCGGGGGGTGGGAGTGAATGGGTGACGGGCACTGGGTGTTATTCTGTATGTTAGTAAATTGAACACCAATAAAAAAAATAAATAAATAAAAAAATAATAATAAAAAATAAAAGGCCTAGGCTCGCTGTTTGACGGAAGTGCTGGGAGAGGTAATTGGAATCTCCCGGCACACAAGACGAGTGCCTCCAAGCTCAATTCACGATTTCCCAGTAATTCTTGTGGTAGACAGGTGCTACATACTAAGTTCCATATGTGAGAAGGTAGCTGAACGCCTTGTCCAAAAGCATCTTACTTCTGAGAGTTGAGCACACCCTCAGTCCCTCACACTTCCACACTGCCTGCAGAGTGAGTTTCACACGTATTCACCAGAGACGATTGCCAGAGTCTTCTGAGTACAAGTTAACAAAGCAGACCTGGAGGGTGTCTCCAGGTGCAGTAGAGTGGTAATCTTGGAACCTCCTGACTCAGAGTACTGCTACCTTCTCACTGCCTTAGGAATGCAGCTAGTTGACAGCTGGCTTCAAGACATGCTTCCCTGTGAGAGCTGAGGACAGGGCAGAACCCTCCCGCATCCTGCCTGACTGTAGGAGTAGCTGCTAACATCCTAATGTTAGTGGCTGGGAGAGGTTGCGGGAAAAGCATGTGTGAGCACTGGGCCTGAACTCCCGTGTATCTGAGTTGAATACAGCGATTTCCAATGGCCTTCTTCAATCACAGTGTAGCTAGGTTCCAACTCCCATGTCCGAGTGGGTAGCAGGCATCTGCCTCCCATGCATACACACTTCTGAGAGTTGAGCTTATGTCCTGTACCTCCACAGCCAGCCTGCTGGTACCCTTGGCTTCTAAAAGGCCTAGGCTCGCTGTTTGACGGAAGTGCTGGGAGAGGTAATTGGAATCACCCGGCACACAAGACTAGTGCCTCCAAGCTCAGTTCAGCGATTTCCTAGTAATTCCTGTGGTAGACTGGTGCTACATACTAAGTTCCATACGTGAGAGGGTAGCTGAACGCCTTGTCCAAAACCATCTTACTTCTGAGAGTTGAGCTCAGCCTCAGTCCCTCACAGTTCCACACTGCCTGCAGAGTGAGTTTCGCAGGTCTTCAGCAGAGACGTTTGCCAGAGGCTTCTGAGACGCAGGGTAACAATGCAGACCTGGAGGGTATCCCCAGGTGCAGTCGACTGGTAATCTTGGAACCTCCTGACTCAGAATACTGCTACCTTCTCACTGCCATAGGAATGCAGCTAGTTGACAGCTGGCTTCAAGACATGCTTCCCTGTGAGAGCTGAGGACAGGGCAGAACCTACCCGCATGCTGCCTGACTGTAGGAGTAGCTGCTAACATCCTTATGTTAGTGGCTGGGAGAGGTTGCGGGAAAAGCATGTGTGAGCACTGGGCCTGAACTCCCGTGTATCTGAGTTGAATACAGCGATTTCCAACGGCTTTCCTCAACCAGAGGGTAGCTAGGTTCCAAATCCCATGTACGAGCGGGTAGGAGACATCTGCCTCCCATGCATACACACTTCTGAGAGTTGAGCTTATGGCCTGTACCTCCACATCCAGCCTCCTGGTACCGTTGGCTTCTAAAAGGCCTAGGCTCGCTGTTTGACGGAAGTGCTGGGAGAGGTAATTGGAATCTCCCGGCACACAAGACGAGTGCCTCCAAGCTCAATTCACGATTTCCCAGTAATTCTTGTGGTAGACAGGTGCTACATACAAAGTTCCATATGTGAGAAGGTAGCTGAACGCCTTGTCCAAAAGCATCTTACTTCTGAGAGTTGAGCCCACCCTCAGTCCCTACACTTCCCCACTGCCTGCAGAGTGAGTTTCACACGTCTTCATCAGTGACGATTTCCAGAGGCTTCTGAGTACAAGTTAACAATGCAGACCTGGAGGGTATCTCCAGGTGCAGTAGAGTGGTAATCTTGGAACCTCCTGACTCAGAATACTGCTACCTTCTCACTGCCATAGGAATGCAGCTGGTTGACAGCTGGCTTCAAGACATGCTTCCCTGTGAGAGCTGAGGACAGGGCAGAACCCTCCCGCATCCTGCCTGACTGTAGGAGTAGCTGCTAACATCCTAATGTTAGTGGCTGGGAGAGGTTGCGGGAACAGCATGTGTGAGCACTGGGCCTGAACTCCCGTGTATCTGAGTTGAATACAGCGATTTCCAATGGCCTTCTTCAATCACAGTGTAGCTAGGTTCCAACTCACATGTCCGAGTGGGTAGCAGACATCTGCCTCCCATGCATACACACTTCTGAGAGTTGAGCTTATGGCCTGTACCTCCACATCCAGCCTGCTGGTACCCTTGTCTTCTAAAAGGCCAAGGCTCGCTGTTTGACGGAAGTGCTGGGAGAGGTAATTGGAATCACCCGGCACACAAGACTAGTGCCTCCAAGCTCAGTTCAGCGATTTCCTAGTAATTCCTGTGGTAGACTGGTGCTACATACTAAGTTCCATACGTGAGAGGGTAGCTGAACACCTTGTCCAAAACCATCTTACTTCTGAGAGTTGAGCTCAGCCTCAGTCCCGCACAGTTCCACACTGCCTGCAGAGTGAGTTTCGCAGGTCTTCAGCAGAGACGTTTGCCAGAGGCTTCTGAGACGCAGGGTAACAATGCAGACCTGGAGGGTATCCCCAGGTGCAGTCGACTGGTAATCTTGGAACCTCCTGACTCAGAATACTGCTACCTTCTCACTGCCACAGGAATGCAGCTAGTTGACAGCTAGCTGGCTTCAAGACATGCTTCCCTGAGAGAGCTGAGGACAGGGCAGAACCCTCCCGCATCCTGCCGGACTGTAGGAATAGCTGCTAACATCCTAATGTTAGTGGCTGGGAGAGGTTGCGGGAAAAGCATGTGTGAGCACTGGGCCTGAACTCCCGTGTATCTGAGTTGAATACAGCGATTTCCAACGGCTTTCCTCAACCAGAGTGTAGCTACGTTCCAAATCCCATGTACGAGCGGGTAGCAGACATCTGCCTCCCATGCATACACACTTCTGAGAGTTGAGCTTATGGCCTGTACCTCCACATCCAGCCTGCTGGTACCGTTGGCTTCTAAAAGGCCTAGGCTCGCTGTTTGACGGAAGTGCTGGGAGAGGTAATTGGAATCTCTCGGCACACAAGACGAGTGCCTCCAAGCTCAATTCACGATTTCCCAGTAATTCTTGTGGTAGACAGGTGCCACATACTAAGTTCCATATGTGAGATGGTAGCTGAACGCCTTGTCCAAAAGCATCTTACTTCTGAGAGTTGAGCCCACCCTCAGTCCCTCACAGTTCCACACTGCCTGCAGAGTGAGTTTCACACGTCTTCACCAGAGACGATTGCCAGAGGCTTCTGAGTACAAGTTAACAATGCAGACCTCGAGGGTATCTCCAGGTGCAGTAGAGTGGTAATCTTGGAACCTCCTGACTCAGAGTACTGCTACCTTCTCACTGCCATAGGAATGCAGCTAGTTGACAGCTGGCTTCAAGACATGCTTCCCTGTGAGAGCTGAGGACAGGGCAGAACCCTCCCGCATCCTGCCTGACTGTAGGAGTAGCTGCTAACATCCTTATGTTAGTGGCTGTGAGAGGTTGCGGGAAAAGCATGTGTGAGCACTGGGCCTGAACTCCCGTGTATCTGAGTTGAATACAGCGATTTCCAATGGCCTTCTTCAATCACAGTGTAGCTAGGTTCCAACTCCCATGTCCGAGTGGGTAGCAGACATCTGCCTCCCATGCATACACACTTCTGAGAGTTGAGCTTATGGCCTGTACCTCCACATCCAGCCTGCTCGTACCCTTGGCTTCTAAAAGGCCTAGGCTCGCTGTTTGATGGAAGTGATGGGAGAGGTAATTGGAATCACCCGACACACAAGACTAGTGCCTCCAAGCTCAGTTCAGCGATTTCCTAGTAATTCCTGTGGTAGACTGGTGCTACATACTAAGTTCCATACGTGAGAGGGTAGCTGAACGCCTTGTCCAAAACCATCTTACTTCTGAGAGTTGAGCTCAGCCTCAGTCCCTCACAGTTCCACACTGCCTGCAGAGTGAGTTTCGCAGGTCTTCAGCAGAGACGTTTGCCAGAGGCTTCTGAGACGCAGGGTAACAATGCAGACCTGGAGGGTATCCCCAGGTGCAGTCGACTGGTAATCTTGGAACCTCCTGACTCAGAATACTGCTACCTTCTCACTGCCATAGGAATGCAGCTAGTTGACAGCTGGCTTCAAGACATGCTTCCCTGTGAGAGCTTAGGACAGGGCAGAACCCTCCCGCATGCTGCCTGACTGTAGGAGTAGCTGCTAACATCCTAATGTTAGTTGTTGGGAGAGGCTGCGGGAAAAGCATGTGTGAGCACTGGGCCTGAACTCCCGTGTATCTGAGTTGAATACAGCGATTTCCAACGGCTTTCCTCAACCAGAGTGTAGCTAGGTTCTAAATCCCATGTACGAGCGGGTAGCAGACATCTGCCTCCCATGCATACACACTTCTGAGAGTTGAGCTTATGGCCTGTACCTCCACATCCAGCCTGCTGGTACCCTTGGCTTCTAAAAGGCCTAGGCTCGCTGTTTGACGGAAGTGCTGGGAGAGGTAATTGGAATCTCCCGGCACACAAGACGAGTGCCTCCAAGCTCAATTCACGATTTCCCAGTAATTCTTGTGGTAGACAGGTGCTACATACTAAGTTCCATATGTGAGAAGGTAGCTGAACGCCTTGTCCAAAAGCATCTTACTTCTGAGAGTTGAGCACACCCTCAGTCCCTCACACTTCCACACTGCCTGCAGAGTGAGTTTCACACGTCTTCACCAGAGACGATTGCCAGAGGCTTCTGAGTACAAGTTAACAATGCAGACCTGGAGGGTATCTCCAGGTGCAGTAGAGTGGTAATCTTGGAACCTCCTGACTCAGAGTACTGCTACCTTCTCACTGCCATAGGAATGCAGCTAGTTGACAGCTGGCTTCAAGACATGCTTCCCTGTGAGAGCTGAGGACAGGGCAGAACCCTCCCGCATCCTGCCTGACTGTAGGAGTAGCTGCTAACATCCTTATGTTAGTGGCTGGGAGAGGTTGCGGGAAAAGCATGTGTGAGCACTGGGCCTGAACTCCCGTGTATCTGAGTTGAATACAGCGATTTCCAATGGCCTTCTTCAATCACAGTGTAGCTAGGTTCCAACTCCCATGTCCGAGTGGGTAGCTGACATCTGCCTCCCATGCATACACACTTCTGAGAGTTGAGCTTATGGCCTGTACCTCCACCTCCTGCCTGCTGGTACCCTTGGCTTCTAAAAGGCCTAGGCTCGCTGTTTGACGGAAGTGCTGGGAGAGGTAATTGGAATCACCGGGCACACAAGACTAGTGCCTCCAAGCTCAGTTCAGCGATTTCCTAGTAATTCCTGTGGTAGACTGGTGCTACATACTAAGTTCCATACGTGAGAGGGTAGCTGAACGCCTTGTAGAAAACCATCTTACTTCTGAGAGTTGAGCTCAGCCTCAGTCCCTCACAGTTCCACACTGCCTGCAGAGTGAGTTTCGCAGGTCTTCAGCAGAGACGTTTGCCAGAGGCTTCTGAGACGCAGGGTAACAATGCAGACCTGCAGGGTATCCCCAGGTGCAGTCGACTGGTAATCTTGGAACCTCCTGACTCAGAATACTGCTACCTTCTCACTGCCATAGGAATGCAGCTAGTTGACAGCTGGCTTCAAGACATGCTTCCCTGTGAGAGCTGAGGACAGGGCAGAACCCTCCAGCATGCTGCCTGACTGTAGGAGTAGCTGCTAACATCCTTATGTTAGTGGCTGGGAGAGGTTGCGGGAAAAGCATGTGTGAGCACTGGGCCTGAACTCCCGTGTATCTGAGTTGAATACAGCGATTTCCAACGGCTTTCCTCAACCAGAGTGTAGCTAGGTTCCAAATCCCATGTACGAGCGGGTAGCAGACATCTGCCTCCCATGCATACACACTTCTGAGAGTTGAGCTTATGGCCTGTACCTCCACAGCCAGCCTGCTGGTACCCTTGGTTTCTAAAAGGCCTAGGCTCGCTGTTTGACGGAAGTGCTGGGAGAGGTAATTGGAATCTCCCGGCACACAAGACGAGTGCCTCCAAGCTCAATTCACGATTTCCCAGTAATTCTTGTGGTAGACAGGTGCTACATACTAAGTTCCATATGTGAGAAGGTAGCTGAACGCCTTGTCCAAAAGCATCTTACTTCTGAGAGTTGAGCACACCCTCAGTCCCTCACACTTCCACACTGCCTGCAGAGTGATTTTCACACGTCTTCACCAGAGACGATTGCCAGAGGATTCTGAGTACAAGTTAACAATGCAGAACTGGAGGGTGTCTCCAGGTGCAGTAGAGTGGTAATCTTGGAACCTCCTGACTCAGAGTACTGCTACCTTCTCACTGCCATAGGAATGCAGCTAGTTGACAGCTGGCTTCAAGACATGCTTCCCTGTGAGAGCTGAGGACAGGGCAGAACCCTCCCGCATCCTGCCTGACTGTAGGAGTAGCTGCTAACATCCTTATGTTAGTGGCTGGGAGAGGTTGCGGGAAAAGCATGTGTGAGCACTGGGCCTGAACTCCTGTGTATCTGAGTTGAATACAGCGATTTCCAATGGCCTTGTTCAATCACAGTGTAGCTAGGTTCCAACTCCCATGTCCGAGTGGGTAGCAGACATCTGCCTCCCATGCATACACACTTCTAGAGTTGAGCTTATGGCCTGTACCTCCACATCCAGCCTGCTCGTACCCTTGGCTTCTAAAAGGCCTAGGCTCGCTGTTTGACGGAAGTGCTGCGAGAGGTAATTGGAATCACCCGGCACACAAGACTAGTGCCTCCAAGCTCAGTTCAGCGATTTCCTAGTAATTCCTGTGGTAGACTGGTGCTACATACTAAGTTCCATACGTGAGAGGGTAGCTGAACGCCTTGTCCAAAACCATCTTACTTCTGAGAGTTGAGCTCAGCCTCAGTCCCTCACAGTTCCACACTGCCTGCAGAGTGAGTTTCGCAGGTCTTCAGCAGAGACGTTTGCCAGAGGCTTCTGAGACGCAGGGTAACAATGCAGACCTGGAGGGTATCCCCAGGTGCAGTCGACTGGTAATCTTGGAACCTCCTGACTCAGAATACTGCTACATTCTCACTGCCATAGGAATGCAGCTGGTTGAGAGCTAGCTGGCTTCAAGACATGCTTCCCTGTGAGAGCTGAGGACAGGGCAGAACCCTCCCGCATGCTGCCTGACTGTAGGAGTAGCTGCTAACATCCTAATGTTAGTTGTTGGGAGAGGCTGCGGGAAAAGCATGTGTGAGCACTGGGCCTGAACTCCCGTGTATCTGAGTTGAATACAGCGATTTCCAACGGCTTTCCTCAACCAGAGTGTAGCTAGGTTCTAAATCCCATGTACGAGCGGGTAGCAGACATCTGCCTCCCATGCATACACACTTCTGAGAGTTGAGCTTATGGCCTGTACCTCCACATCCAGCCTGCTGGTACCCTTGGCTACTAAAAGGCCTAGGCTCGCTGTTTGACGGAAGTGCTGGGAGAGGTAATTGGAATCTCCCGGCACACAAGACGAGTGCCTCCAAGCTCAATTCACGATTTCCCAGTAATTCTTGTGGTAGACAGGTGCTACATACTAAGTTCCATATGTGAGAAGGTAGCTGAACGCCTTGTCCAAAAGCATCTTACTTCTGAGAGTTGAGCACACCCTCAGTCCCTCACACTTCCACACTGCCTGCAGAGTGAGTTTCACACGTCTTCACCAGAGACGATTGCCAGAGGCTTCTGAGTACAAGTTAACAATGCAGACCTGGAGGGTATCTCCAGGTGCAGTAGAGTGGTAATCTTGGAACCTCCTGACTCAGAGTACTGCTACCTTCTCAGTGCCATAGGAATGCAGCTAGTTGACAGCTGGCTTCAAGACATGCTTCCCTGTGAGAGCTGAGGACAGGGCAGAACCCTCCCGCATCCTGCCTGACTGTAGGAGTAGCTGCTAACATCCTTATGTTAGTGGCTGGGAGAGGTTGCGGGAAAAGCATGTGTGAGCACTGGGCCTGAACTCCCGTGTATCTGAGTTGAATACAGCGATTTCCAATGGCCTTCTTCAATCACAGTGTAGCTAGGTTCCAACTCCCATGTCCGAGTGGGTAGCTGACATCTGCCTCCCATGCATACACACTTCTGAGAGTTGAGCTTATGGCCTGTACCTCCACATCCAGCCTGCTGGTACCCTTGGCTTCTAAAAGGCCTAGGCTCGCTTTTTGACGGAAGTGCTGGGAGAGGTAATTGGAATCTCCCGGCACACAAGACTAGTGCCTCCAAGCTCAGTTTAGCGATTTCCTAGTAATTCCTGTGGTAGACTGGTGCTACATACTACGTTCCATACGTGAGAGGGTAGCTGAACGCCTTGTCCAAAACCATCTTACTTCTGAGAGTTGAGCTCAGCCTCAGTCCCTCACAGTTCCCCACTGCCTGCAGAGTGAGTTTCGCAGGTCTTCAGCAGAGACGTTTGCCAGAGGCTTCTAGGTCGCAGGGTAACAATGCAGACCTGGAGGGTATCCCCAGGTGCAGTCGACTGGTAATCTTGGAACCTCCTGACTCAGAATACTGATACCTTCTCACTGCCATAGGAATGCAGCTAGTTGACAGCTGGCTTCAAGACATGCTTCCCTGTGAGAGCTGAGGACAGGGCAGAACCCTCCCGCATGCTGCCTGACTGTAGGAGTAGCTGCTAACATCCTTATGTTAGTGGCTGGGAGAGGTTGCGGGAAAAGCATGTGTGAGCACTGGGCCTGAACTCCCGTGTATCTGAGTTGAATACAGCGATTTCCAACGGCTTTCCTCAACCAGAGTGTAGCTAGTTTCTAAATCCCATGTACGAGCGGGTAGCAGACATCTGCCTCCCATGCATACACACTTCTGAGAGTTGAGTTTATGGCCTGTACCTCCACATCCAGCCTGCTGGTACCCTTGGCTTCTAAAAGGCCTAGGCTCGCTGTTTGACGGAAGTGCTGGGAGAGGTAATTGGAATCTCCCGGCACACAAGACGAGTGCCTCCAAGCTCAATTCACGATTTCCCAGTAATTCTTGTGTTAGACAGGT
Organism: Canis lupus baileyi; assembly: GCF_048164855.1. Lineage (NCBI taxonomy): Eukaryota > Metazoa > Chordata > Mammalia > Carnivora > Canidae > Canis > Canis lupus. The sequence continues at coordinate 78,340,746 of NC_132844.1, read as the reverse complement.
GCTACATACTAAGTTCCATATGTGAGAAGGTAGCTGAACGCCCTGTCCAAAAGCATCTTACTTCTGAGATTTGAGCACACCCTCAGTCCCTCACACTTCCACACTGCCTGCAGATTGAGTTTCACACGTCTTCACCAGAGACGATTGCCAGAGGCTTCTGAGTACAAGTTAACAATGCAGACCTGGAGGGTATCTCCAGGTGCACTAGAGTGGTAATCTTGGAACCTCCTGACTCAGAGTACTGCTACCTTCTCACTGCCATAGGAATGCAGCTAGTTGACAGCTGGCTTCAAGACATGCTTCCCTGTGAGAGCTGAGGACAGGGCAGAACCCTCCCGCATCCTGCCTGACTGTAGGAGTAGCTGCTAACATCCTTATGTTAGTGGCTGGGAGAGGTTGCGGGAAAAGCATGTGTGAGCACTGGGCCTGAACTCCCGTGTATCTGAGTTGAATACAGCGATTTCCAATGGCCTTCTTCAAACACAGTGTAGCTAGGTTCCAACTCCCATGTCCGAGTGGGTAGCAGACATCTGCCTCCCATGCATACACACTTCTGAGAGTTGAGCTTATGGCCTGTACCTCCACATCCAGCCTGCTCGTACCCTTGGCTTCTAAAAGGCCTAGGCTCGCTGTTTGACGGAAGTGCTGGGAGAGGTAATTGGAATCACCTGGCACACAAGACTAGTGCCTCCAAGCTCAGTTCAGCGATTTCCTAGTAATTCCTGTGGTAGACTGGTGCTACATACTAAGTTCCATACGTGAGAGGGTAGCTGAACGCCTTGTCCAAAACCATCTTACTTCTGAGAGTTGAGCTCAGCCTCAGTCCCTCACAGTTCCACACTGCCTGCAGAGTGAGTTTCGCAGGTCTTCAGCAGAGACGTTTGCCAGAGGCTTCTGAGACGAAGGGTAACAATGCAGACCTGGAGGGTATCCCCAGGTGCAGTCGACTGGTAATCTTGGAACCTCCTGACTCAGAATACTGCTACCTTCTCACTGCCATAGGAATGCAGCTAGTTGACAGCTGGCTTCAAGACATGCTTCCCTGTGAGAGCTGAGGACAGGGCAGAACCCTCCCGCATGCTGCCTGACTGTAGGAGTAGCTGCTAACATCCTAATGTTAGTGGCTGGGAGAGGCTGGGGGAAAAGCATGTGTGAGCACTGGGCCTGAACTCCCGTGTATCTGAGTTGAATACAGCGATTTCCAACGGCTTTCCTCAACCAGAGTGTAGCTAGGTTCCAAATCCCATGTACGAGCGGGTAGCAGACATCTGCCTCCCATGCATACACACTTCTGAGAGTTGAGCTTATGGCCTGTACCTCCACAGCCAGCCTGCTGGTACCCTTGGCTTCTAAAAGGCCTAGGCTCGCTGTTTGACGGAAGTGCTCGGAGAGGTAATTGGAATCACCCGGCACACAAGACTAGTGCCTCCAAGCTCAGTTCAGGGATTTCCTAGTAATTCCTGTGGTAGAGTGGTGCTACATACTAAGTTCCATACGTGAGAGGGTAGCTGAACGCCTTGTCCAAAACCATCTTACTTCTGAGAGTTGAGCTCAGCCTCAGTCCCTCACAGTTCCACACTGCCTGCAGAGTGAGTTTCGCAGGTCTTCAGCAGAGACGTTTGCCAGAGGCTTCTGAGACGCAGGGTAACAATGCAGACCTGGAGGGTATCCCCAGGTGCAGTCGACTGGTAATCTTGGACCCTCCTGACTCAGAATACTGCTACCTTCTCACTGCCATAGGAATGCAGCTAGTTGACAGCTGGCTTCAAGACATGCTTCCCTGTGAGAGCTGAGGACAGGGCAGAACCCTCCCGCATGCTGCCTGACTGTAGGAGTAGCTGCTAACATCCTTATGTTAGTGGCTGGGAGAGGTTGCGGGAAAAGCATGTGTGAGCACTGGGCCTGAACTCCCGTGTATCTGAGTTGAATACAGCGATTTCCAACGGCTTTCCTCAACCAGAGTGTAGCTAGTTTCCAAATCCCATGTACGAGCGGGTAGCAGACATCTGCCTCCCATGCATACACACTTCTGAGAGTTGAGCTTATGGCCTGTACCTCCACAGCCACCCTGCTGGTATCCTTGGCTTCTAAAAGGCCTAGGCTCGCTGTTTGACGGAAGTGCTGGGAGAGGTAATTGGAATCACCCGGCACACAAGACTAGTGCCTCCAAGCTCAGTTCAGGGATTTCCTAGTAATTCCTGTGGTAGAGTGGTGCTACATACTAAGTTCCATACGTGAGAGGGTAGCTGAACGCCTTGTCCAAAACCATCTTACTTCTGAGAGTTGAGCTCAGCCTCAGTCCCTCACAGTTCCACACTGCCTGCAGAGTGAGTTTCGCAGGTCTTCAGCAGAGACGTTTGCCAGAGGCTTCTGAGACGCAGGGTAACAATGCAGACCTGGAGGGTATCCCCAGGTGCAGTCAACTGGTAATCTTGGAACCTCCTGACTCAGAATACTGCTACCTTCTCACTGCCATAGGAATGCAGCTAGTTGACAGCTGGCTTCAAGACATGATTCCCTGTGAGAGCTGAGGACAGGGCAGAACCCTCCCGCATGCTGCCTGACTGTAGGAGTAGCTGCTAACATCCTTATGTTAGTGGCTGGGAGAGGTTGCGGGAAAAGCATGTGTGAGCACTGGGCCTGAACTCCCGTGTATCTGAGTTGAATACAGCGATTTCCAACGGCTTTCCTCAACCAGAGTGTAGCTAGGTTCCAAATCCCATGTACGAGCGGGTAGCAGACATCTGCCTCCCATGCATACACACTTCTGAGAGTTGAGCTTATGGCCTGTACCTCCACATCCAGCCTGCTGGTACCCTTGGCTTCTAAAAGGCCTAGGCTCGCTGTTTGACGGAAGTGCTGGGAGAGGTAATTGGAATCTCCCGGCACACAAGACGAGTGCCTCCAAGCTCAATTCACGATTTCCCAGTAATTCTTGTGGTAGACAGGTGCTACATACTAAGTTCCATATGTGAGATGGTAGCTGAACGCCTTGTCCAAAAGCATCTTACTTCTGAGATTTGAGCACACCCTCAGTCCCTCACACTTCCACACTGCCTGCAGAGTGAGTTTCACACGTCTTCACCAAAGACGATTGCCAGAGGCTTCTGAGTACAAGTTAACAATGCAGACCTGGAGGGTATCTCCAGGTGCAGTAGAGTGGTAATCTTGGAACCTCCTGACTCAGAGTACTGCTACATTCTCACTGCCATAGGAATGCAGCTAGTTGACAGCTGGCTTCAAGACATGCTTCCCTGTGTGAGCTGAGGACAGAGCAGAACCCTCCCGCATCCTGCCTGACTGTAGGAGTAGCTGCTAACATCCTTATGTTAGTGGCTGGGAGAGGTTGCGGGAAAAGCATGTGTGAGCACTGGGCCTGAACTCCCGTGTATCTGAGTTGAATACAGCGATTTCCAATGGCCTTCTTCAATCACAGTGTAGCTAGGTTCCAACTCCCATGTCCGAGTGGGTAGCAGACATCTGCCTCCCATGCATACACACTTCTGAGAGTTGAGCTTATGGCCTGTACCTCCAGATCCAGCCTGCTGGTACCCTTGGCTTCTAAAAGGCCTAGGCTCGCTTTTTGACGGAAGTGCTGGGAGAGGTAATTGGAATCACCCCGCACACAAGACTAGTGCCTCCAAGCTCAGTTCAGCGATTTCCTAGTAATTCCTGTGGTAGACTGGTGCTACATACTAAGTTCCATACGTGAGAGGGTAGCTGAACGCCTTGTCCAAAACCATCTTACTTCTGAGAGTTGAGCTCAGCCTCAGTCCCTCACAGTTCCACACTGCCTGCAGAGTGAGTTTCGCAGGTCTTCAGCAGAGACGTTTGCCAGAGGCTTCTGAGACGCAGGGTAACAATGCAGAAGTGGAGGGTATCCCCAGGTGCAGTCGACTGGTAATCTTGGAACCTCCTGACTCAGAGTACTGCTACCTTCTCACTGCCATAGGAATGCAGCTAGTTGACAGCTGGCTTCAAGACATGCTTCCCTGTGAGAGCTGAGGACAGGGCAGAACCCTCCCGCATGCTGCCTGACTGTAGGAGTAGCTGCTAACATCCTTATGTTAGTGGCTGGGAGAGGTTGCGGGAAAAGCATGTGTGAGCACTGGGCCTGAACTCCCGTGTATCTGAGTTGAATACAGCGATTTCCAACGGCTTTCCTCAACCAGAGTGTAGCTAGTTTCCAAATCCCATGTACGAGCGGGTAGCAGACATCTGCCTCCCATGCATACACACTTCTGAGAGTTGAGCTTATGGCCTGTACCTCCACAGCCAGCCTGCTGGTACCCTTGGCTTCTAAAAGGCCTAGGCTCGCTGTTTGACGGAAGTGCTGGGAGAGGTAATTGGAATCACCCGGCACACAAGACTAGTGCCTCCAAGCTCAGTTCAGGGATTTCCTAGTAATTCCTGTGGTAGAGTGGTGCTACATACTAAGTTCCATACGTGAGAGGGTAGCTGAACGCCTTGTCCAAAACCATCTTACTTCTGAGAGTTGAGCTCAGCCTCAGTCCCTCACAGTTCCCCACTGCCTGCAGAGTGAGTTTCGCAGGTCTTCAGCAGAGACGTTTGCCAGAGGCTTCTAGGACGCAGGGTAACAATGCAGACCTGGAGGGTATCCCCAGGTGCAGTCGACTGGTAATCTTGGAACCTCCTGACTCAGAATACTGATACCTTCTCACTGCCATAGGAATGCAGCTAGTTGACAGCTGGCTTCAAGACATGCTTCCCTGTGAGAGCTGAGGACAGGGCAGAACCCTCCCGCATGCTGCCTGACTGTAGGAGTAGCTGCTAACATCCTTATGTTAGTGGCTGGGAGAGGTTGCGGGAAAAGCATGTGTGAGCACTGGGCCTGAACTCCCGTGTATCTGAGTTGAATACAGCGATTTCCAACGGCTTTCCTCAACCAGAGTGTAGCTAGTTTCTAAATCCCATGTACGAGCGGGTAGCAGACATCTGCCTCCCATGCATACACACTTCTGAGAGTTGAGTTTATGGCCTGTACCTCCACATCCAGCCTGCTGGTACCCTTGGCTTCTAAAAGGCCTAGGCTCGCTGTTTGACGGAAGTGCTGGGAGAGGTAATTGGAATCTCCCGGCACACAAGACGAGTGCCTCCAAGCTCAATTCACGATTTCCCAGTAATTCTTGTGTTAGACAGGTGCTACATACTAAGTTCCATATGTGAGAAGGTAGCTGAACGCCCTGTCCAAAAGCATCTTACTACTGAGATTTGAGCACACCCTCAGTCCCTCACACTTCCACACTGCCTGCAGATTGAGTTTCACACGTCTTCACCAGAGACGATTGCCAGAGGCTTCTGAGTACAAGTTAACAATGCAGACCTGGAGGGTATCTCCAGGTGCACTAGAGTGGTAATCTTGGAACCTCCTGACTCAGAGTACTGCTACCTTCTCACTGCCATAGGAATGCAGCTAGTTGACAGCTGGCTTCAAGACATGCTTCCCTGTGAGAGCTGAGGACAGGGCAGAACCCTCCCGCATCCTGCCTGACTGTAGGAGTAGCTGCTAACATCCTTATGTTAGTGGCTGGGAGAGGTTGCGGGAAAAGCATGTGTGAGCACTGGGCCTGAACTCCCGTGTATCTGAGTTGAATACAGCGATTTCCAATGGCCTTCTTCAAACACAGTGTAGCTAGGTTCCAACTCCCATGTCCGAGTGGGTAGCAGACATCTGCCTCCCATGCATACACACTTCTGAGAGTTGAGCTTATGGCCTGTACCTCCACATCCAGCCTGCTCGTACCCTTGGCTTCTAAAAGGCCTAGGCTCGCTGTTTGACGGAAGTGCTGGGAGAGGTAATTGGAATCACCTGGCACACAAGACTAGTGCCTCCAAGCTCAGTTCAGCGATTTCCTAGTAATTCCTGTGGTAGACTGGTGCTACATACTAAGTTCCATACGTGAGAGGGTAGCTGAACGCCTTGTCCAAAACCATCTTACTTCTGAGAGTTGAGCTCAGCCTCAGTCCCTCACAGTTCCACACTGCCTGCAGAGTGAGTTTCGCAGGTCTTCAGCAGAGACGTTTGCCAGAGGCTTCTGAGACGAAGGGTAACAATGCAGACCTGGAGGGTATCCCCAGGTGCAGTCGACTGGTAATCTTGGAACCTCCTGACTCAGAATACTGCTACCTTCTCACTGCCATAGGAATGCAGCTAGTTGACAGCTGGCTTCAAGACATGCTTCCCTGTGAGAGCTGAGGACAGGGCAGAACCCTCCCGCATGCTGCCTGACTGTAGGAGTAGCTGCTAACATCCTAATGTTAGTGGCTGGGAGAGGCTGGGGGAAAAGCATGTGTGAGCACTGGGCCTGAACTCCCGTGTATCTGAGTTGAATACAGCGATTTCCAACGGCTTTCCTCAACCAGAGTGTAGCTAGGTTCCAAATCCCATGTACGAGCGGGTAGCAGACATCTGCCTCCCATGCATACACACTTCTGAGAGTTGAGCTTATGGCCTGTACCTCCACAGCCAGCCTGCTGGTACCCTTGGCTTCTAAAAGGCCTAGGCTCGCTGTTTGACGGAAGTGCTGGGAGAGGTAATTGGAATCACCCGGCACACAAGACTAGTGCCTCCAAGCTCAGTTCAGGGATTTCCTAGTAATTCCTGTGGTAGAGTGGTGCTACATACTAAGTTCCATACGTGAGAGGGTAGCTGAACGCCTTGTCCAAAACCATCTTACTTCTGAGAGTTGAGCTCAGCCTCAGTCCCTCACAGTTCCACACTGCCTGCAGAGTGAGTTTCGCAGGTCTTCAGCAGAGACGTTTGCCAGAGGCTTCTGAGACGCAGGGTAACAATGCAGACCTGGAGGGTATCCCCAGGTGCAGTCGACTGGTAATCTTGGACCCTCCTGACTCAGAATACTGCTACCTTCTCACTGCCATAGGAATGCAGCTAGTTGACAGCTGGCTTCAAGACATGCTTCCCTGTGAGAGCTGAGGACAGGGCAGAACCCTCCCGCATGCTGCCTGACTGTAGGAGTAGCTGCTAACATCCTTATGTTAGTGGCTGGGAGAGGTTGCGGGAAAAGCATGTGTGAGCACTGGGCCTGAACTCCCGTGTATCTGAGTTGAATACAGCGATTTCCAACGGCTTTCCTCAACCAGAGTGTAGCTAGTTTCCAAATCCCATGTACGAGCGGGTAGCAGACATCTGCCTCCCATGCATACACACTTCTGAGAGTTGAGCTTATGGCCTGTACCTCCACAGCCACCCTGCTGGTATCCTTGGCTTCTAAAAGGCCTAGGCTCGCTGTTTGACGGAAGTGCTGGGAGAGGTAATTGGAATCACCCGGCACACAAGACTAGTGCCTCCAAGCTCAGTTCAGGGATTTCCTAGTAATTCCTGTGGTAGAGTGGTGCTACATACTAAGTTCCATACGTGAGAGGGTAGCTGAACGCCTTGTCCAAAACCATCTTACTTCTGAGAGTTGAGCTCAGCCTCAGTCCCTCACAGTTCCACACTGCCTGCAGAGTGAGTTTCGCAGGTCTTCAGCAGAGACGTTTGCCAGAGGCTTCTGAGACGCAGGGTAACAATGCAGACCTGGAGGGTATCCCCAGGTGCAGTCAACTGGTAATCTTGGAACCTCCTGACTCAGAATACTGCTACCTTCTCACTGCCATAGGAATGCAGCTAGTTGACAGCTGGCTTCAAGACATGATTCCCTGTGAGAGCTGAGGACAGGGCAGAACCCTCCCGCATGCTGCCTGACTGTAGGAGTAGCTGCTAACATCCTTATGTTAGTGGCTGGGAGAGGTTGCGGGAAAAGCATGTGTGAGCACTGGGCCTGAACTCCCGTGTATCTGAGTTGAATACAGCGATTTCCAACGGCTTTCCTCAACCAGAGTGTAGCTAGGTTCCAAATCCCATGTACGAGCGGGTAGCAGACATCTGCCTCCCATGCATACACACTTCTGAGAGTTGAGCTTATGGCCTGTACCTCCACATCCAGCCTGCTGGTACCCTTGGCTTCTAAAAGGCCTAGGCTCGCTGTTTGACGGAAGTGCTGGGAGAGGTAATTGGAATCTCCCGGCACACAAGACGAGTGCCTCCAAGCTCAATTCACGATTTCCCAGTAATTCTTGTGGTAGACAGGTGCTACATACTAAGTTCCATATGTGAGATGGTAGCTGAACGCCTTGTCCAAAAGCATCTTACTTCTGAGATTTGAGCACACCGTCAGTCCCTCACACTTCCACACTGCCTGCAGAGTGAGTTTCACACGTCTTCACCAAAGACGATTGCCAGAGGCTTCTGAGTACAAGTTAACAATGCAGACCTGGAGGGTATCTCCAGGTGCAGTAGAGTGGTAATCTTGGAACCTCCTGACTCAGAGTACTGCTACATTCTCACTGCCATAGGAATGCAGCTAGTTGACAGCTGGCTTCAAGACATGCTTCCCTGTGTGAGCTGAGGACAGAGCAGAACCCTCCCGCATCCTGCCTGACTGTAGGAGTAGCTGCTAACATCCTTATGTTAGTGGCTGGGAGAGGTTGCGGGAAAAGCATGTGTGAGCACTGGGCCTGAACTCCCGTGTATCTGAGTTGAATACAGCGATTTCCAATGGCCTTCTTCAATCACAGTGTAGCTAGGTTCCAACTCCCATGTCCGAGTGGGTAGCAGACATCTGCCTCCCATGCATACACACTTCTGAGAGTTGAGCTTATGGCCTGTACCTCCAGATCCAGCCTGCTGGTACCCTTGGCTTCTAAAAGGCCTAGGCTCGCTTTTTGACGGAAGTGCTGGGAGAGGTAATTGGAATCACCCCGCACACAAGACTAGTGCCTCCAAGCTCAGTTCAGCGATTTCCTAGTAATTCCTGTGGTAGACTGGTGCTACATACTAAGTTCCATACGTGAGAGGGTAGCTGAACGCCTTGTCCAAAACCATCTTACTTCTGAGAGTTGAGCTCAGCCTCAGTCCCTCACAGTTCCACACTGCCTGCAGAGTGAGTTTCGCAGGTCTTCAGCAGAGACGTTTGCCAGAGGCTTCTGAGACGCAGGGTAACAATGCAGAAGTGGAGGGTATCCCCAGGTGCAGTCGACTGGTAATCTTGGAACCTCCTGACTCAGAGTACTGCTACCTTCTCACTGCCATAGGAATGCAGCTAGTTGACAGCTGGCTTCAAGACATGCTTCCCTGTGAGAGCTGAGGACAGGGCAGAACCCTCCCGCATGCTGCCTGACTGTAGGAGTAGCTGCTAACATCCTTATGTTAGTGGCTGGGAGAGGTTGCGGGAAAAGCATGTGTGAGCACTGGGCCTGAACTCCCGTGTATCTGAGTTGAATACAGCGATTTCCAACGGCTTTCCTCAACCAGAGTGTAGCTAGTTTCCAAATCCCATGTACGAGCGGGTAGCAGACATCTGCCTCCCATGCATACACACTTCTGAGAGTTGAGCTTATGGCCTGTACCTCCACAGCCAGCCTGCTGGTACCCTTGGCTTCTAAAAGGCCTAGGCTCGCTGTTTGACGGAAGTGCTGGGAGAGGTAATTGGAATCACCCGGCACACAAGACTAGTGCCTCCAAGCTCAGTTCAGGGATTTCCTAGTAATTCCTGTGGTAGAGTGGTGCTACATACTAAGTTCCATACGTGAGAGGGTAGCTGAACGCCTTGTCCAAAACCATCTTACTTCTGAGAGTTGAGCTCAGCCTCAGTCCCTCACAGTTCCCCACTGCCTGCAGAGTGAGTTTCGCAGGTCTTCAGCAGAGACGTTTGCCAGAGGCTTCTAGGACGCAGGGTAACAATGCAGACCTGGAGGGTATCCCCAGGTGCAGTCGACTGGTAATCTTGGAACCTCCTGACTCAGAATACTGATACCTTCTCACTGCCATAGGAATGCAGCTAGTTGACAGCTGGCTTCAAGACATGCTTCCCTGTGAGAGCTGAGGACAGGGCAGAACCCTCCCGCATGCTGCCTGACTGTAGGAGTAGCTGCTAACATCCTTATGTTAGTGGCTGGGAGAGGTTGCGGGAAAAGCATGTGTGAGCACTGGGCCTGAACTCCCGTGTATCTGAGTTGAATACAGCGATTTCCAACGGCTTTCCTCAACCAGAGTGTAGCTAGTTTCTAAATCCCATGTACGAGCGGGTAGCAGACATCTGCCTCCCATGCATACACACTTCTGAGAGTTGAGTTTATGGCCTGTACCTCCACATCCAGCCTGCTGGTACCCTTGGCTTCTAAAAGGCCTAGGCTCGCTGTTTGACGGAAGTGCTGGGAGAGGTAATTGGAATCTCCCGGCACACAAGACGAGTGCCTCCAAGCTCAATTCACGATTTCCCAGTAATTCTTGTGTTAGACAGGTGCTACATACTAAGTTCCATATGTGAGAAGGTAGCTGAACGCCCTGTCCAAAAGCATCTTACTACTGAGATTTGAGCACACCCTCAGTCCCTCACACTTCCACACTGCCTGCAGATTGAGTTTCACACGTCTTCACCAGAGACGATTGCCAGAGGCTTCTGAGTACAAGTTAACAATGCAGACCTGGAGGGTATCTCCAGGTGCACTAGAGTGGTAATCTTGGAACCTCCTGACTCAGAGTACTGCTACCTTCTCACTGCCATAGGAATGCAGCTAGTTGACAGCTGGCTTCAAGACATGCTTCCCTGTGAGAGCTGAGGACAGGGCAGAACCCTCCCGCATCCTGCCTGACTGTAGGAGTAGCTGCTAACATCCTTATGTTAGTGGCTGGGAGAGGTTGCGGGAAAAGCATGTGTGAGCACTGGGCCTGAACTCCCGTGTATCTGAGTTGAATACAGCGATTTCCAATGGCCTTCTTCAAACACAGTGTAGCTAGGTTCCAACTCCCATGTCCGAGTGGGTAGCAGACATCTGCCTCCCATGCATACACACTTCTGAGAGTTGAGCTTATGGCCTGTACCTCCACATCCAGCCTGCTCGTACCCTTGGCTTCTAAAAGGCCTAGGCTCGCTGTTTGACGGAAGTGCTGGGAGAGGTAATTGGAATCACCTGGCACACAAGACTAGTGCCTCCAAGCTCAGTTCAGCGATTTCCTAGTAATTCCTGTGGTAGACTGGTGCTACATACTAAGTTCCATACGTGAGAGGGTAGCTGAACGCCTTGTCCAAAACCATCTTACTTCTGAGAGTTGAGCTCAGCCTCAGTCCCTCACAGTTCCACACTGCCTGCAGAGTGAGTTTCGCAGGTCTTCAGCAGAGACGTTTGCCAGAGGCTTCTGAGACGAAGGGTAACAATGCAGACCTGGAGGGTATCCCCAGGTGCAGTCGACTGGTAATCTTGGAACCTCCTGACTCAGAATACTGCTACCTTCTCACTGCCATAGGAATGCAGCTAGTTGACAGCTGGCTTCAAGACATGCTTCCCTGTGAGAGCTGAGGACAGGGCAGAACCCTCCCGCATGCTGCCTGACTGTAGGAGTAGCTGCTAACATCCTAATGTTAGTGGCTGGGAGAGGCTGGGGGAAAAGCATGTGTGAGCACTGGGCCTGAACTCCCGTGTATCTGAGTTGAATACAGCGATTTCCAACGGCTTTCCTCAACCAGAGTGTAGCTAGGTTCCAAATCCCATGTACGAGCGGGTAGCAGACATCTGCCTCCCATGCATACACACTTCTGAGAGTTGAGCTTATGGCCTGTACCTCCACAGCCAGCCTGCTGGTACCCTTGGCTTCTAAAAGGCCTAGGCTCGCTGTTTGACGGAAGTGCTGGGAGAGGTAATTGGAATCACCCGGCACACAAGACTAGTGCCTCCAAGCTCAGTTCAGGGATTTCCTAGTAATTCCTGTGGTAGAGTGGTGCTACATACTAAGTTCCATACGTGAGAGGGTAGCTGAACGCCTTGTCCAAAACCATCTTACTTCTGAGAGTTGAGCTCAGCCTCAGTCCCTCACAGTTCCACACTGCCTGCAGAGTGAGTTTCGCAGGTCTTCAGCAGAGACGTTTGCCAGAGGCTTCTGAGACGCAGGGTAACAATGCAGACCTGGAGGGTATCCCCAGGTGCAGTCGACTGGTAATCTTGGACCCTCCTGACTCAGAATACTGCTACCTTCTCACTGCCATAGGAATGCAGCTAGTTGACAGCTGGCTTCAAGACATGCTTCCCTGTGAGAGCTGAGGACAGGGCAGAACCCTCCCGCATGCTGCCTGACTGTAGGAGTAGCTGCTAACATCCTTATGTTAGTGGCTGGGAGAGGTTGCGGGAAAAGCATGTGTGAGCACTGGGCCTGAACTCCCGTGTATCTGAGTTGAATACAGCGATTTCCAACGGCTTTCCTCAACCAGAGTGTAGCTAGTTTCCAAATCCCATGTACGAGCGGGTAGCAGACATCTGCCTCCCATGCATACACACTTCTGAGAGTTGAGCTTATGGCCTGTACCTCCACAGCCACCCTGCTGGTATCCTTGGCTTCTAAAAGGCCTAGGCTCGCTGTTTGACGGAAGTGCTGGGAGAGGTAATTGGAATCACCCGGCACACAAGACTAGTGCCTCCAAGCTCAGTTCAGGGATTTCCTAGTAATTCCTGTGGTAGAGTGGTGCTACATACTAAGTTCCATACGTGAGAGGGTAGCTGAACGCCTTGTCCAAAACCATCTTACTTCTGAGAGTTGAGCTCAGCCTCAGTCCCTCACAGTTCCACACTGCCTGCAGAGTGAGTTTCGCAGGTCTTCAGCAGAGACGTTTGCCAGAGGCTTCTGAGACGCAGGGTAACAATGCAGACCTGGAGGGTATCCCCAGGTGCAGTCAACTGGTAATCTTGGAACCTCCTGACTCAGAATACTGCTACCTTCTCACTGCCATAGGAATGCAGCTAGTTGACAGCTGGCTTCAAGACATGATTCCCTGTGAGAGCTGAGGACAGGGCAGAACCCTCCCGCATGCTGCCTGACTGTAGGAGTAGCTGCTAACATCCTTATGTTAGTGGCTGGGAGAGGTTGCGGGAAAAGCATGTGTGAGCACTGGGCCTGAACTCCCGTGTATCTGAGTTGAATACAGCGATTTCCAACGGCTTTCCTCAACCAGAGTGTAGCTAGGTTCCAAATCCCATGTACGAGCGGGTAGCAGACATCTGCCTCCCATGCATACACACTTCTGAGAGTTGAGCTTATGGCCTGTACCTCCACATCCAGCCTGCTGGTACCCTTGGCTTCTAAAAGGCCTAGGCTCGCTGTTTGACGGAAGTGCTGGGAGAGGTAATTGGAATCTCCCGGCACACAAGACGAGTGCCTCCAAGCTCAATTCACGATTTCCCAGTAATTCTTGTGGTAGACAGGTGCTACATACTAAGTTCCATATGTGAGATGGTAGCTGAACGCCTTGTCCAAAAGCATCTTACTTCTGAGATTTGAGCACACCGTCAGTCCCTCACACTTCCACACTGCCTGCAGAGTGAGTTTCACACGTCTTCACCAAAGACGATTGCCAGAGGCTTCTGAGTACAAGTTAACAATGCAGACCTGGAGGGTATCTCCAGGTGCAGTAGAGTGGTAATCTTGGAACCTCCTGACTCAGAGTACTGCTACATTCTCACTGCCATAGGAATGCAGCTAGTTGACAGCTGGCTTCAAGACATGCTTCCCTGTGTGAGCTGAGGACAGAGCAGAACCCTCCCGCATCCTGCCTGACTGTAGGAGTAGCTGCTAACATCCTTATGTTAGTGGCTGGGAGAGGTTGCGGGAAAAGCATGTGTGAGCACTGGGCCTGAACTCCCGTGTATCTGAGTTGAATACAGCGATTTCCAATGGCCTTCTTCAATCACAGTGTAGCTAGGTTCCAACTCCCATGTCCGAGTGGGTAGCAGACATCTGCCTCCCATGCATACACACTTCTGAGAGTTGAGCTTATGGCCTGTACCTCCAGATCCAGCCTGCTGGTACCCTTGGCTTCTAAAAGGCCTAGGCTCGCTTTTTGACGGAAGTGCTGGGAGAGGTAATTGGAATCACCCCGCACACAAGACTAGTGCCTCCAAGCTCAGTTCAGCGATTTCCTAGTAATTCCTGTGGTAGACTGGTGCTACATACTAAGTTCCATACGTGAGAGGGTAGCTGAACGCCTTGTCCAAAACCATCTTACTTCTGAGAGTTGAGCTCAGCCTCAGTCCCTCACAGTTCCACACTGCCTGCAGAGTGAGTTTCGCAGGTCTTCAGCAGAGACGTTTGCCAGAGGCTTCTGAGACGCAGGGTAACAATGCAGAAGTGGAGGGTATCCCCAGGTGCAGTCGACTGGTAATCTTGGAACCTCCTGACTCAGAGTACTGCTACCTTCTCACTGCCATAGGAATGCAGCTAGTTGACAGCTGGCTTCAAGACATGCTTCCCTGTGAGAGCTGAGGACAGGGCAGAACCCTCCCGCATGCTGCCTGACTGTAGGAGTAGCTGCTAACATCCTTATGTTAGTGGCTGGGAGAGGTTGCGGGAAAAGCATGTGTGAGCACTGGGCCTGAACTCCCGTGTATCTGAGTTGAATACAGCGATTTCCAACGGCTTTCCTCAACCAGAGTGTAGCTAGTTTCCAAATCCCATGTACGAGCGGGTAGCAGACATCTGCCTCCCATGCATACACACTTCTGAGAGTTGAGCTTATGGCCTGTACCTCCACAGCCAGCCTGCTGGTACCCTTGGCTTCTAAAAGGCCTAGGCTCGCTGTTTGACGGAAGTGCTGGGAGAGGTAATTGGAATCACCCGGCACACAAGACTAGTGCCTCCAAGCTCAGTTCAGGGATTTCCTAGTAATTCCTGTGGTAGAGTGGTGCTACATACTAAGTTCCATACGTGAGAGGGTAGCTGAACGCCTTGTCCAAAACCATCTTACTTCTGAGAGTTGAGCTCAGCCTCAGTCCCTCACAGTTCCCCACTGCCTGCAGAGTGAGTTTCGCAGGTCTTCAGCAGAGACGTTTGCCAGAGGCTTCTGAGACGCAGGGTAACAATGCAGACCTGGAGGGTATCCCCAGGTGCAGTCGACTGATAATCTTGGAACCTCCTGACTCAGAATACTGCTACCTTCTCACTGCCATAGGAATGCAGCTAGTTGACAGCTGGCTTCAAGACATGATTCCCTGTGAGAGCTGAGGACAGGGCAGAACCCTCCCGCATGCTGCCTGACTGTAGGAGTAGCTGCTAACATCCTTATGTTAGTGGCTGGGAGAGGTTGCGGGAAAAGCATGTGTGAGCACTGGGCCTGAACTCCCGTGTATCTGAGTTGAATACAGCGATTTCCAACGGCTTTCCTCAACCAGAGTATAGCTAGGTTCCAAATCCCATGTACGAGCGGGTAGCAGACATCTGCCTCCCATGCATACACACTTCTGAGAGTTGAGCTTATGGCCTGTACCTCCACATCCAGCCTGCTGGTACCCTTGGCTTCTAAAAGGCCTAGGCTCGCTGTTTGACGGAAGTGCTGGGAGAGGTAATTGGAATCTCCCGGCACACAAGACGAGTGCCTCCAAGCTCAATTCACGATTACCCAGTAATTCTTGGGGTAGACAGGTGCTACATACTAAGTTCCATATGTGAGAAGGTAGCTGAACGCCTTGTCCAAAAGCATCTTACTTCTGAGATTTGAGCACACCCTCAGTCCCTCACACTTCCACACTGCCTGCAGAGTGAGTTTCACACGTCTTCACCAGAGACGATTGCCAGAGGCTTCTGAGTACAAGTTAACAATGCAGACCTGGAGGGTATCTCCAGGTGCAGTAGAGTGGTAATCTTGGAACCTCCTGACTCAGAGTACTGCTACATTCTCACTGCCATAGGAATGCAGCTAGTTGACAGCTGGCTTCAAGACATGCTTCCCTGTGAGAGCTGAGGACAGGGCAGAACCCTCCCGCATCCTGCCTGACTGTAGGAGTAGCTGCTAACATCCTTATGTTAGTGGCTGGGAGAGGTTGCGGGAAAAGCATGTGTGAGCACTGGGCCTGAACTCCCGTGTATCTGAGTTGAATACAGCGATTTCCAATGGCCTTCTTCAATCACAGTGTAGCTAGGTTCCAACTCCCATGTCCGAGTGGGTAGCAGACATCTGCCTCCCATGCATACACACTTCTGAGAGTTGAGCTTATGGCCTGTACCTCCAGATCCAGCCTGCTGGTACCCTTGGCTTCTAAAAGGCCTAGGCTCGCTTTTTGACGGAAGTGCTGGGAGAGGTAATTGGAATCACCGGGCACACAAGACTAGTGCCTCCAAGCTCAGTTCAGCGATTTCCTAGTAATTCCTGTGGTAGACTGGTGCTACATACTAAGTTCCATACGTGAGAGGGTAGCTGAATGCCTTGTCCAAAACCATCTTACTTCTGAGAGTTGAGCTCAGCCTCAGTCACTCACAGTTCCACACTGCCTGCAGAGTGAGTTTCGCAGGTCTTCAGCAGAGACGTTTGCCAGAGGCTTCTGAGACGAAGGGTAACAATGCAGACCTGGAGGGTATCCCCAGGTGCAGTCGACTGGTAATCTTGGAACCTCCTGACTCAGAATACTGCTACCTTCTCACTGCCATAGGAATGCAGCTAGTTGACAGCTGGCTTCCAGACATGCTTCCCTGTGAGAGCTTAGGACAGGGCAGAACCCTCTCGCATGCTGCCTGACTGTAGGAGTAGCTGCTAACATCCTAATGTTAGTGGCTGGGAGAGGCTGCGGGAAAAACATGTGTGAGCACTGGGCCTGAACTCCCGTGTATCTGAGTTGAATACAGCGATTTCCAACGGCTTTCCTCAACCAGAGTGTAGCTAGGTTCCAAATCCCATGTACGAGCGGGTAGCAGACATCTGCCTCCCATGCATACACCCTTCTGAGAGTTGAGCTTATGGCCTGTACCTCCACATCCAGCCTGCTGGTACCCTTGGCTTCTAAAAGGCCTAGGCTCGCTGTTTGACGGAAGTGCTGGGAGAGGTAATTGGAATCACCCGGCACACAAGACTAGTGCCTCCAAGCTCAGTTCAGGGATTTCCTAGTAATTCCTGTGGTAGAGTGGTGCTACATACTAAGTTCCATACGTGAGAGGGTAGCTGAACGCCTTGTCCAAAACCATCTTACTTCTGAGAGTTGAGCTCAGCCTCAGTCCCTCACAGTTCCACACTGCCTGCAGAGTGAGTTTCGCAGGTCTTCAGCAGAGACGTTTGCCAGAGGCTTCTGAGACGCAGGGTAACAATGCAGACCTGGAGGGTATCCCCAGGTGCAGTCGACTGGTAATCTTGGAACCTCCTGACTCAGAATACTGCTACCTTCTCACTGCCATAGGAATGCAGCTAGTTGACAGCTGGCTTCAAGACATGCTTCCCTGTGAGAGCTGAGGACAGGGCAGAACCCTCCCGCATGCTGCCTGACTGTAGGAGTAGCTGCTAACATCCTTATGTTAGTGGCTGGAAGAGGTTGCGGGAAAAGCATGTGTGAGCACTGGGCCTGAACTCCCGTGTATCTGAGTTGAATACAGCGATTTCCAACGGCTTTCCTCAACCAGAGTGTAGCTAGTTTCCAAATCCCATGTACGAGCGGATAGCAGACATCTGCCTCCCATGCATACACACTTCTGAGAGTTGAGCTTATGGCCTGTACCTCCACAGCCAGCCTGCTGGTACCCTTGGCTTCTAAAAGGCCTAGGCTCGCTGTTTGACGGAAGTGCTGGGAGAGGTAATTGGAATCACCCGGCACACAAGACTAGTGCCTCCAAGCTCAGTTCAGGGATTTCCTAGTAATTCCTGTGGTAGAGTGGTGCTACATACTAAGTTCCATACGTGAGAGGGTAGCTGAACGCCTTGTCCAAAACCATCTTACTTCTGAGAGTTGAGCTCAGCCTCAGTCCCTCACAGTTCCACACTGCCTGCAGAGTGAGTTTCGCAGGTCTTCAGCAGAGACGTTTGCCAGAGGCTTCTGAGACGCAGGGTAACAATGCAGACCTGGAGGGTATCCCCAGGTGCAGTCGACTGATAATCTTGGAACCTCCTGACTCAGAATACTGCTACCTTCTCACTGCCATAGGAATGCAGCTAGTTGACAGCTGGCTTCAAGACATGATTCCCTGTGAGAGCTGAGGACAGGGCAGAACCCTCCCGCATGCTGCCTGACTGTAGGAGTAGCTGCTAACATCCTTATGTTAGTGGCTGGGAGAGGTTGCGGGAAAAGCATGTGTGAGCACTGGGCCTGAACTCCCGTGTATCTGAGTTGAATACAGCGATTTCCAACGGCTTTCCTCAACCAGAGTGTAGCTAGGTTCCAAATCCCATGTACGAGCGGGTAGCAGACATCTGCCTCCCATGCATACACACTTCTGAGAGTTGAGCTTATGGCCTGTACCTCCACATCCAGCCTGCTGGTACCCTTGGCTTCTAAAAGGCCTAGGCTCGCTGTTTGACGGAAGTGCTGGGAGAGGTAATTGGAATCTCCCGGCACACAAGACGAGTGCCTCCAAGCTCAATTCACGATTTCCCAGTAATTCTTGTGGTAGACAGGTGCTACATACTAAGTTCCATATGTGAGAAGGTAGCTGAACGCCTTGTCCAAAAGCATCTTACTTCTGAGATTTGAGCACACCCTCAGTCCCTCACACTTCCACACTGCCTGCAGAGTGAGTTTCACACGTCTTCACCAGAGACGATTGCCAGAGGCTTCTGAGTACAAGTTAACAATGCAGACCTGGAGGGTATCTCCAGGTGCAGTAGAGTGGTAATCTTGGAACCTCCTGACTCAGAGTACTGCTACATTCTCACTGCCATAGGAATGCAGCTAGTTGACAGCTGGCTTCAAGACATGCTTCCCTGTGAGAGCTGAGGACAGGGCAGAACCCTCCCGCATCCTGCCTGACTGTAGGAGTAGCTGCTAACATCCTTATGTTAGTGGCTGGGAGAGGTTGCGGGAAAAGCATGTGTGAGCACTGGGCCTGAACTCCCGTGTATCTGAGTTGAATACAGCGATTTCCAATGGCCTTCTTCAATCACAGTGTAGCTAGGTTCCAACTCCCATGTCCGAGTGGGTAGCAGACATCTGCCTCCCATGCATACACACTTCTGAGAGTTGAGCTTATGGCCTGTACCTCCAGATCCAGCCTGCTGGTACCCTTGGCTTCTAAAAGGCCTAGGCTCGCTTTTTGACGGAAGTGCTGGGAGAGGTAATTGGAATCACCGGGCACACAAGACTAGTGCCTCCAAGCTCAGTTCAGCGATTTCCTAGTAATTCCTGTGGTAGACTGGTGCTACATACTAAGTTCCATACGTGAGAGGGTAGCTGAACGCCTTGTCCAAAACCATCTTACTTCTGAGAGTTGAGCTCAGCCTCAGTCCCTCACAGTTCCACACTGCCTGCAGAGTGAGTTTCGCAGGTCTTCAGCAGAGACGTTTGCCAGAGTCTTCTGAGACGAAGGGTAACAATGCAGACCTGGAGGGTATCCCCAGGTGCAGTCGAATGGTAATCTTGGAACCTCCTGACTCAGAATACTGCTACCTTCTCACTGCCATAGGAATGCAGCTAGTTGACAGCTGGCTTCAAGACATGCTTCCCTGTGAGAGCTTAGGACAGGGCAGAACCCTCTCGCATGCTGCCTGACTGTAGGAGTAGCTGCTAACATCCTAATGTTAGTGGCTGGGAGAGGCTGCGGGAAAAACATGTGTGAGCACTGGGCCTGAACTCCCGTGTATCTGAGTTGAATACAGCGATTTCCAACGGCTTTCCTCAACCAGAGTGTAGCTAGGTTCCAAATCCCATGTACGAGCGGGTAGCAGACATCTGCCTTCCATGCATACACACTTCTGAGAGTTGAGCTTATGGCCTGTACCTCCACATCCAGCCTGCTGGTACCCTTGGGTTCTAAAAGGCCTAGGCTCGCTGTTTGACGGAAGTGCTGGGAGAGGTAATTGGAATCACCCGGCACACAAGACTAGTGCCTCCTATATAAGTTCAGGGATTTCCTAGTAATTCCTGTGGTAGACTGGTGCTACATACTAAGTTCCATACGTGAGAGGGTAGCTGAACGCCTTGTCCAAAACCATCTTACTTCTGAGAGTTGAGCTCAGCCTCAGTCCCTCACAGTTCCACACTGCCTGCAGAGTGAGTTTCGCAGGTCTTCAGCAGAGACGTTTGCCAGAGGCTTCTGAGACGCAGGGTAACAATGCAGACCTGGAGGGTATCCCCAGGTGCAGTCGACTGGTAATCTTGGAACCTCCTGACTCAGAATACTGCTACCTTCTCACTGCCATAGGAATGCAGCTAGTTGACAGCTGGCTTCAAGACATGCTTCCCTGTGAGAGCTGAGGACAGGGCAGAACCCTCCCGCATGCTGCCTGACTGTAGGAGTAGCTGCTAACATCCTTATGTTAGTGGCTGGGAGAGGTTGCGGGAAAAGCATGTGTGAGCACTGGGCCTGAACTCCCGTGTATCTGAGTTGAATACAGCGATTTCCAACGGCTTTCCTCAACCAGAGTGTAGCTAGTTTCCAAATCCCATGTACGAGCGGGTAGCAGACATCTGCCTCCCATGCATACACACTTCTGAGAGTTGAGCTTATGGCCTGTACCTCCACAGCCAGCCTGCTGGTACCCTTGGCTTCTAAAAGGCCTAGGCTCGCTGTTTGACGGAAGTGCTGGGAGAGGTAATTGGAATCACCCGGCACACAAGACTAGTGCCTCCAAGCTCAGTTCAGGGATTTCCTAGTAATTCCTGTGGTAGAGTGGTGCTACATACTAAGTTCCATACGTGAGAGGGTAGCTGAACGCCTTGTCCAAAACCATCTTACTTCTGAGAGTTGAGCTCAGCCTCAGTCCCTCACAGTTCCACACTGCCTGCAGAGTGAGTTTCGCAGGTCTTCAGCAGAGACGTTTGCCAGAGGCTTCTGAGACGCAGGGTAACAATGCAGACCTGGAGGGTATCCCCAGGTGCAGTCGACTGGTAATCTTGGAACCTCCTGACTCAGAATACTGCTACCTTCTCACTGCCATAGGAATGCAGCTAGTTGACAGCTGGCTTCAAGACATGCTTCCCTGTGAGAGCTGAGGACAGGGCAGAACCCTCCCGCATGCTGCCTGACTGTAGGAGTAGCTGCTAACATCCTTATGTTAGTGGCTGGGAGAGGTTGCGGGAAAAGCATGTGTGAGCACTGGGCCTGAACTCCCGTGTATCTGAGTTGAATACAGCGATTTCCAACGGCTTTCCTCAACCAGAGTGTAGCTAGTTTCCAAATCCCATGTACGAGCGGGTAGCAGACATCTGCCTCCCATGCATACACACTTCTGAGAGTTGAGCTTATGGCCTGTACCTCCACAGCCAGCCTGCTGGTACCCTTGGCTTCTAAAAGGCCTAGGCTCGCTGTTTGACGGAAGTGCTGGGAGAGGTAATTGGAATCACCCGGCACACAAGACTAGTGCCTCCAAGCTCAGTTCAGGGATTTCCTAGTAATTCCTGTGGTAGAGTGGTGCTACATACTAAGTTCCATACGTGAGAGGGTAGCTGAACGCCTTGTCCAAAACCATCTTACTTCTGAGAGTTGAGCTCAGCCTCAGTCCCTCACAGTTCCACACTGCCTGCAGAGTGAGTTTCGCAGGTCTTCAGCAGAGACGTTTGCCAGAGGCTTCTGAGACGCAGGGTAACAATGCAGACCTGGAGGGTATCCCCAGGTGCAGTCGACTGGTAATCTTGGAACCTCCTGACTCAGAATACTGCTACCTTCTCACTGCCATAGGAATGCAGCTAGTTGACAGCTGGCTTCAAGACATGCTTCCCTGTGAGAGCTGAGGACAGGGCAGAACCCTCCCGCATGCTGCCTGACTGTAGGAGTAGCTGCTAACATCCTTATGTTAGTGGCTGGGAGAGGTTGCGGGAAAAGCATGTGTGAGCACTGGGCCTGAACTCCCGTGTATCTGAGTTGAATACAGCGATTTCCAACGGCTTTCCTCAACCAGAGTGTAGCTAGTTTCCAAATCCCATGTACGAGCGGGTAGCAGACATCTGCCTCCCATGCATACACACTTCTGAGAGTTGAGCTTATGGCCTGTACCTCCACAGCCAGCCTGCTGGTACCCTTGGCTTCTAAAAGGCCTAGGCTCGCTGTTTGACGGAAGTGCTGGGAGAGGTAATTGGAATCACCCGGCACACAAGACTAGTGCCTCCAAGCTCAGTTCAGGGATTTCCTAGTAATTCCTGTGGTAGAGTGGTGCTACATACTAAGTTCCATACGTGAGAGGGTAGCTGAACGCCTTGTCCAAAACCATCTTACTTCTGAGAGTTGAGCTCAGCCTCAGTCCCTCACAGTTCCACACTGCCTGCAGAGTGAGTTTCGCAGGTCTTCAGCAGAGACGTTTGCCAGAGGCTTCTGAGACGCAGGGTAACAATGCAGACCTGGAGGGTATCCCCAGGTGCAGTCGACTGGTAATCTTGGAACCTCCTGACTCAGAATACTGCTACCTTCTCACTGCCATAGGAATGCAGCTAGTTGACAGCTGGCTTCAAGACATGCTTCCCTGTGAGAGCTGAGGACAGGGCAGAACCCTCCCGCATGCTGCCTGACTGTAGGAGTAGCTGCTAACATCCTTATGTTAGTGGCTGGGAGAGGTTGCGGGAAAAGCATGTGTGAGCACTGGGCCTGAACTCCCGTGTATCTGAGTTGAATACAGCGATTTCCAACGGCTTTCCTCAACCAGAGTGTAGCTAGTTTCCAAATCCCATGTACGAGCGGGTAGCAGACATCTGCCTCCCATGCATACACACTTCTGAGAGTTGAGCTTATGGCCTGTACCTCCACAGCCAGCCTGCTGGTACCCTTGGCTTCTAAAAGGCCTAGGCTCGCTGTTTGACGGAAGTGCTGGGAGAGGTAATTGGAATCACCCGGCACACAAGACTAGTGCCTCCAAGCTCAGTTCAGGGATTTCCTAGTAATTCCTGTGGTAGAGTGGTGCTACATACTAAGTTCCATACGTGAGAGGGTAGCTGAACGCCTTGTCCAAAACCATCTTACTTCTGAGAGTTGAGCTCAGCCTCAGTCCCTCACAGTTCCACACTGCCTGCAGAGTGAGTTTCGCAGGTCTTCAGCAGAGACGTTTGCCAGAGGCTTCTGAGATGCAGGGTAACAATGCAGACCTGGAGGGTATCCCCAGGTGCAGTCGACTGGTAATCTTGGAACCTCCTGACTCAGAATACTGCTACCTTCTCACTGCCATAGGAATGCAGCTAGTTGACAGCTGGCTTCAAGACATGCTTCCCTGTGAGAGCTGAGGAAAGGGTAGAACCCTCCCGCATGCTGCCTGACTGTAGGAGTAGCTGCTAACATCCTTATGTTAGTGGCTGGGAGAGGTTGCGGGAAAAGCATGTGTGAGCACTGGGCCTGAACTCCCGTGTATCTGAGTTGAATACAGCGATTTCCAATGGCCTTCTTCAATCACAATGTAGCTAGGTTCCAACTCCCATGTCCGAGTGGGTAGCAGACATCTGCCTCCCATGCATACACACTTCTGAGAGTTGAGCTTATGGCCTGTACCTCCAGATCCAGCCTGCTGGTACCCTTGGCTTCTAAAAGGCCTAGGCTCGCTGTTTGACGGAAGTGCTGGGAGAGGTAATTGGAATCACCCCGCACACAAGACTAGTGCCTCCAAGCTCAGTTCAGCGATTTCCTAGTAATTCCTGTGGTAGACTGGTGCTACATACTAAGTTCCATACGTGAGAGGGTAGCTGAACGCCTTGTCCAAAACCATCTTACTTCTGAGAGTTGAGCTCAGCCTCAGTCCCTCACAGTTCCACACTGCCTGCAGAGTGAGTTTCGCAGGTCTTCAGCAGAGACGTTTGCCAGAGGCTTCTGAGACGCAGGGTAACAATGCAGACCTGGAGGGTATCCCCAGGTGCAGTCGACTGGTAATCTTGGAACCTCCTGACTCAGAATACTGCTACCTTCTCACTGCCATAGGAATGCAGCTAGTTGACAGCTGGCTTCAAGACATGCTTCCCTGTGAGAGCTGAGGACAGGGCAGAACCCTCCCGCATGCTGCCTGACTGTAGGAGTAGCTGCTAACATCCTTATGTTAGTGGCTGGGAGAGGTTGCGGGAAAAGCATGTGTGAGCACTGGGCCTGAACTCCCGTGTATCTGAGTTGAATACAGCGATTTCCAACGGCTTTCCTCAACCAGAGTGTAGCTAGGTTCCAAATCCCATGTACGAGCGGGTAGCAGACATCTGCCTCCCATGCGTACACACTTCTGAGAGTTGAGCTTATGGCCTGTACCTCCACAGCCAGCCTGCTGGTACCCTTGGCTTCTAAAAGGCCTAGGCTCGCTGTTTGACGGAAGTGCTGGGAGAGGTAATTGGAATCTCCCGGCACACAAGACGAGTGCCTCCAAGCTCAATTCACGATTTCCCAGTAATTCTTGTGGTAGACAGGTGCTACATACTAAGTTCCATATGTGAGAAGGTAGCTGAACGCCTTGTCCAAAAGCATCTTACTTCTGAGATTTGAGCACACCCTCAGTCCCTCACACTTCCACACTGCCTGCAGAGTGAGTTTCACACGTCTTCACCAGAGACGATTGCCAGAGGCTTCTGAGTACAAGTTAACAATGCAGACCTGGAGGGTATCTCCAGGTGCAGTAGAGTGGTAATCTTGGAACCTCCTGACTCAGAGTACTGCTACATTCTCACTGCCATAGGAATGCAGCTAGTTGACAGCTGGCTTCAAGACATGCTTCCCTGTGAGAGCTGAGGACAGGGCAGAACCCTCCCGCATCCTGCCTGACTGTAGGAGTAGCTGCTAACATCCTTATGTTAGTGGCTGGGAGAGGTTGCGGGAAAAGCATGTGTGAGCACTGGGCCTGAACTCCCGTGTATCTGAGTTGAATACAGCGATTTCCAATGGCCTTCTTCAATCACAGTGTAGCTAGGTTCCAACTCCCATGTCCGAGTGGGTAGCAGACATCTGCCTCCCATGCATACACACTTCTGAGAGTTGAGCTTATGGCCTGTACCTCCAGATCCAGCCTGCTGGTACCCTTGGCTTCTAAAAGGCCTAGGCTCGCTTTTTGACGGAAGTGCTGGGAGAGGTAATTGGAATCACCGGGCACACAAGACTAGTGCCTCCAAGCTCAGTTCAGCGATTTCCTAGTAATTCCTGTGGTAGACTGGTGCTACATACTAAGTTCCATACGTGAGAGGGTAGCTGAACGCCTTGTCCAAAACCATCTTACTTCTGAGAGTTGAGCTCAGCCTCAGTCCCTCACAGTTCCACACTGCCTGCAGAGTGAGTTTCGCAGGTCTTCAGCAGAGACGTTTGCCAGAGGCTTCTGAGACGCAGGGTAACAATGCAGACCTGGAGGGTATCCCCAGGTGCAGTCGACTGGTAATCTTGGAACCTCCTGACTCAGAATACTGCTACCTTCTCACTGCCATAGGAATGCAGCTAGTTGACAGCTGGCTTCAAGACATGCTTCCCTGTGAGAGCTGAGGACAGGGCAGAACCCTCCCGCATGCTGCCTGACTGTAGGAGTAGCTGCTAACATCCTTATGTTAGTGGCTGGGAGAGGTTGCGGGAAAAGCATGTGTGAGCACTGGGCCTGAACTCCCGTGTATCTGAGTTGAATACAGCGATTTCCAACGGCTTTCCTCAACCAGAGTGTAGCTAGGTTCTAAATCCCATGTACGAGCGGGTAGCAGACATCTGCCTCCCATGCATACACACTTCTGAGAGTTGAGCTTATGGCCTGTACCTCCACATCCAGCCTGCTGGTACCCTTGGCTTCTAAAAGGCCTAGGCTCGCTGTTTGACGGAAGTGCTGGGAGAGGTAATTGGAATCTCCCGGCACACAAGACGAGTGCCTCCAAGCTCAATTCACGATTTCCCAGTAATTCTTGTGGTAGACAGGTGCTGCATACTAAGTTCCATATGTGAGAAGGTAGCTGAACGCCCTGTCCAAAAGCATCTTACTTCTGAGATTTGAGCACACCCTCAGTCCCTCACACTTCCACACTGCCTGCAGAGTGAGTTTCACACGTCTTCACCAGAGACGATTGCCAGAGGCTTCTGAGTACAAGTTAACAATGCAGACCTGGAGGGTATCTCCAGGTGCAGTAGAGTGGTAATCTTGGAACCTCCTGACTCAGAGTACTGCTACCTTCTCACTGCCATAGGAATGCAGCTAGTTGGCAGCTGGCTTCAAGACATGCTTCCCTGTGAGAGCTGAGGACAGGGCAGAACCCTCCCGCATCCTGCCTGACTGTAGGAGTAGCTGCTAACATCCTTATGTTAGTGGCTGGGAGAGGTTGCGGGAAAAGCATGTGTGAGCACTGGGCCTGAACTCCCGTGTATCTGAGTTGAATACAGCGATTTCCAATGGCCTTCTTCAATCACAGTGTAGCTAGGTTCCAACTCCCATGTCCGAGTGGGTAGCAGACATCTGCCTCCCATGCATACACACTTCTGAGAGTTGAGCTTATGGCCTGTACCTCCACATCCAGCCTGCTCGTACACTTGGCTTCTAAAAGGCTTAGGCTCGCTGTTTGACGGAAGTGCTGGGAGAGGTAATTGGAATCACCCGTCACACAAGACTAGTGCCTCCAAGCTCAGTTCAGCGATTTCCTAGTAATTCCTGTGGTAGACTGGTGCTACATACTAAGTTCCATACGTGAGAGGGTAGCTGAACGCCTTGTCCAAAACCATCTTACTTCTGAGAGTTGAGCTCAGCCTCAGTCCCTCACAGTTCCACACTGCCTGCAGAGTGAGTTTCGCAGGTCTTCAGCAGAGACGTTTGCCAGAGGCTTCTGAGACGCAGGGTAACAATGCAGACCTGGAGGGTATCCCCAGGTGCAGTCGACTGGTAATCTTGGAACCTCCTGACTCAGAATACTGCTACCTTCTCACTGCCATAGGAATGCAGCTAGTTGACAGCTGGCTTCAAGACATGCTTCCCTGTGAGAGCTGAGGACAGGGCAGAACCCTCCCGCATGCTGCCTGACTGTAGGAGTAGCTGCTAACATCCTTATGTTAGTGGCTGGGAGAGGTTGCGGGAAAAGCATGTGTGAGCACTGGGCCTGAACTCCCGTGTATCTGAGTTGAATACAGCGATTTCCAACGGCTTTCCTCAACCAGAGTGTAGCTAGTTTCCAAATCCCATGTACGAGCGGGTAGCAGACATCTGCCTCCCATGCATACACACTTCTGAGAGTTGAGCTTATGGCCTGTACCTCCACAGCCAGCCTGCTGGTACCCTTGGCTTCTAAAAGGCCTAGGCTCGCTGTTTGACGGAAGTGCTGGGAGAGGTAATTGGAATCACCCGGCACACAAGACTAGTGCCTCCAAGCTCAGTTCAGGGATTTCCTAGTAATTCCTGTGGTAGAGTGGTGCTACATACTAAGTTCCATACGTGAGAGGGTAGCTGAACGCCTTGTCCAAAACCATCTTACTTCTGAGAGTTGAGCTCAGCCTCAGTCCCTCACAGTTCCACACTGCCTGCAGAGTGAGTTTCGCAGGTCTTCAGCAGAGACGTTTGCCAGAGGCTTCTGAGACGCAGGGTAACAATGCAGACCTGGAGGGTATCCCCAGGTGCAGTCTACTGATAATCTTGGAACCTCCTGACTCAGAATACTGCTACCTTCTCACTGCCATAGGAATGCAGCTAGTTGACAGCTGGCTTCAAGACATGCTTCCCTGTGAGAGCTGAGGACAGGGCAGAACCCTCCCGCATGCTGCCTGACTGTAGGAGTAGCTGCTAACATCCTTATGTTAGTGGCTGGGAGAGGTTGCGGGAAAAGCATGTGTGAGCACTGGGCCTGAACTCCCGTGTATCTGAGTTGAATACAGCGATTTCCAACGGCTTTCCTCAACCAGAGTGTAGCTAGGTTCCAAATCCCATGTACGAGCGGGTAGCAGACATCTGCCTCCCATGCATACACACTTCTGAGAGTTGAGCTTATGGCCTGTACCTCCACATCCAGCCTGCTGGTAACCTTGGCTTCTAAAAGGCCTAGGCTCGCTGTTTGACGGAAGTGCTGGGAGAGGTAATTGGAATCTCCCGGCACACAAGACGAGTGCCTCCAAGCTCAATTCACGATTTCCCAGTAATTCTTGTGGTAGACAGGTGCTACATACTAAGTTCCATATGTGAGAAGGTAGCTGAACGCCTTATCCAAAAGCATCTTACTTCTGAGATTTGAGCACACCCTCAGTCCCTCACACTTCCACACTGCCTGCAGAGTGAGTTTCACACGTCTTCACCAGAGACGATTGCCAGAGGCTTCTGAGTACAAGTTAACAATGCAGACCTGGAGGGTATCTCCAGGTGCAGTAGAGTGGTAATCTTGGAACCTCCTGACTCAGAGTACTGCTACATTCTCACTGCCATAGGAATGCAGCTAGTTGACAGCTGGCTTCAAGACATGCTTCCCTGTGAGAGCTGAGGACAGGGCAGAACCCTCCCGCATGCTGCCTGACTGTAGGAGTAGCTGCTAACATCCTTATGTTAGTGGCTGGGAGAGGTTGCGGGAAAAGCATGTGTGAGCACTGGGCCTGAACTCCCGTGTATCTGAGTTGAATACAGCGATTTCCAATGGCCTTCTTCAATCACAGTGTAGCTAGGTTCCAACTCCCATGTCCGAGTGGGTAGCAGACATCTGCCTCCCATGCATACACACTTCTGAGAGTTGAGCTTATGGCCTGTACCTCCACATCCAGCCTTTTGGTACCCTTGGCTTCTAAAAGGCCTAGGCTCGCTGTTTGACGGAAGTGCTGGGAGAGGTAATTGGAATCACCGGGCACACAAGACTAGTGCCTCCAAGCTCAGTTCAGCGATTTCCTAGTAATTCCTGTGGTAGACTGGTGCTACATACTAAGTTCCATACGTGAGAGGGTAGCTGAACGCCTTGTCCAAAACCATCTTACTTCTGAGAGTTGAGCTCAGGCTCAGTCCCTCACAGTTCCACACTGCCTGCAGAGTGAGTTTCGCAGGTCTTCAGCAGAGACGTTTGCCAGAGGCTTCTGAGACGCAGGGTAACAATGCAGACCTGGAGGGTATCCCCAGGTGCAGTCGACTGGTAATCTTGGAACCTCCTGACTCAGAATACTGCTACCTTCTCACTGCCATAGGAATGCAGCTACTTGACAGCTGGCTTCAAGACATGCTTCCCTGTGAGAGCTGAGGACAGGGCAGAACCCTCCCGCATGCTGCCTGACTGTAGGAGTAGCTGCTAACATCCTTATGTTAGTGGCTGGGAGAGGTTGCGGGAAAAGCATGTGTGAGCACTGGGCCTGAACTCCCGTGTATCTGAGTTGAATACAGCGATTTCCAACGGCTTTCCTCAACCAGAGTGTAGCTAGGTTCCAAATCCCATGTACGAGCGGGTAGCAGACATCTGCCTCCCATGCATACACACTTCTGAGAGTTGAGCTTATGGCCTGTACCTCCACATCCAGCGTGCTGGTACCCTTGGCTTCTAAAAGGCCTAGGCTCGCTGTTTGACGGAAGTGCTGGGAGAGGTAATTGGAATCTCCCGGCACACAAGACGAGTGCCTCCAAGCTCAATTCACGATTTCCCAGTAATTCTTGTGGTAGACAGGTGCTACATACAAAGTTCCATATGTGAGAAGGTAGCTGAACGCCTTGTCCAAAAGCATATTACTTCTGAGATTTGAGCACACCCTCAGTCCCTCACACTTCCACACTGCCTGCAGAGTGAGTTTCACACGTCTTCACCAGAGACGATTGCCAGAGGCTTCTGAGTACAAGTTAACAATGCAGACCTGGAGGGTATCTCCAGGTGCAGTAGAGTGGTAATCTTGGAACCTCCTGACTCAGAGTACTGCTACCTTCTCACTGCCATAGGAATGCAGCTAGTTGACAGCTGGCTTCAAGACATGCTTCCCTGTGAGAGCTGAGGACAGGGCAGAACCCTCCCGCATCCTGCCTGACTGTAGGAGTAGCTGCTAACATCCTTATGTTAGTGGCTGGGAGAGGTTGCGGGAAAAGCATGTGTGAGCACTGGGCCTGAACTCCCGTGTATCTGAGTTGAATACAGCGATTTCCAATGGCCTTCTTCAATCACAGTGTAGCTAGGTTCCAACTCCCATGTCCGAGTGGGTAGCAGACATCTGCCTCCCATGCATACACACTTCTGAGAGTTGAGCTTATGGCCTGTACCTCCAGATCCAGCCTGCTGGTACCCTTGGCTTCTAAAAGGCCTAGGCTCGCTTTTTGACGGAAGTGCTGGGAGAGGTAATTGGAATCACCCGGCACACAAGACTAGTGCCTCCAAGCTCAGTTCAGCGATTTCCTAGTAATTCCTGTGGTAGACTGGTGCTACATACTAAGTTCCATACGTGAGAGGGTAGCTGAACGCCTTGTCCAAAACCATCTTACTTCTGAGAGTTGAGCTCAGCCTCAGTCCCTCACAGTTCCAAACTGCCTGCAGAGTGAGTTTCGCAGGTCTTCAACAGAGACGTTTGCCAGAGGCTTCTGAGACGCAGGGTAACAATGCAGACCTGGAGGGTATCCCCAGGTGCAGTCGACTGGTAATCTTGGAACCTCCTGACTCAGAATACTGCTACCTTCTCACTGCCATAGGAATGCAGCTAGTTGACAGCTGGCTTCAAGACATGCTTCCCTGTGAGAGCTGAGGACAGGGCAGAACCCTCCCGCATGCTGCCTGACTGTAGGAGTAGCTGCTAACATCCTTATGTTAGTGGCTGGGAGAGGTTGCGGGAAAAGCATGTGTGAGCACTGGGCCTGAACTCCCGTGTATCTGAGTTGAATACAGCGATTTCCAACGGCTTTCCTCAACCAGAGTGTAGCTAGTTTCTAAATCCCATGTACGAGCGGGTAGCAGACATCTGCCTCCCATGCATACACACTTCTGAGAGTTGAGCTTATGGCCTGTACCTCCACATCCAGCCTGCTGGTACCCTTGGCTTCTAAAAGGCTAGGCTCGCTGTTTGACGGAAGTGCTGGGAGAGGTAATTGGAATCTCCCGGCACAAAAGACGAGTGCCTCCAAGCTCAATTCACGATTTCCCAGTAATTCTTGTGGTAGACAGGTGCTACATACTAAGTTCCATATGTGAGAAGGTAGCTGAACGCCCTGTCCAAAAGCATCTTACTTCTGAGATTTGAGCACACCCTCAGTCCCTCACACTTCCACACTGCCTGCAGAGTGAGTTTCACACGTCTTCACCAGAGACGATTGCCAGAGGCTTCTGAGTACAAGTTAACAATGCAGACCTGGAGGGTATCTCCAGGTGCAGTAGAGTGGTAATCTTGGAACCTCGTGACTCAGAGTACTGCTACCTTCTCACTGCCATCGGAATGCAGCTAGTTGACAGCTGGCTTCAAGACATGCTTCCCTCTGAGAGCTGAGGACAGGGCAGAACCCTCCCGCATCCTGCCTGACTGTAGGAGTAGCTGCTAACATCCTTATGTTAGTGGCTGGGAGAGGTTGCGGGAAAAGCATGTGTGAGCACTGGGCCTGAACTCCCGTGTATCTGAGTTGAATACAGCGATTTCCAATGGCCTTCTTCAATCACAGTGTAGCTAGGTTCCAACTCCCATGTCCGAGTGGGTAGCAGACATCTGCCTCCCATGCATACACACTTCTGAGAGTTGAGCTTATGGCCTGTACCTCCAGATCCAGCCTGCTGGTACCCTAGGCTTCTAAAATGCCTAGGCTCGCTTTTTGACGGTAGTGCTGGGAGAGGTAATTGGAATCACCCGGCACACATGACTAGTGCCTCCAAGCTCAGTTCAGTGATTTCCTAGTAATTCCTGTGGTAGACTGGTGCTACATACTAAGTTCCATACGTGAGAGGGTAGCTGAACGCCTTGTCCAAAACCATCTTACTTCTGAGAGTTGAGCTCAGCCTCAGTCCCTCACAGTTCCACACTGCCTGCAGAGTGAGTTTCGCAGGTCTTCAGCAGAGACGTTTGCCAGAGGCTTCTGAGACGCAGGGTAACAATGCAGACCTGGAGGGTATCCCCAGGTGCAGTCGACTGATAATCTTGGAACCTCCTGACTCAGAATACTGCTACCTTCTCACTGCCATAGGAATGCAGCTAGTTGACAGCTGGCTTCAAGACATGCTTCCCTGTGAGAGCTGAGGACAGGGCAGAACCCTCCCGCATGCTGCCTGACTGTAGGAGTAGCTGCTAACATCCTTATGTTAGTGGCTGGGAGAGGTTGCGGGAAAAGCATGTGTGAGCACTGGGCCTGAACTCCCGTGTATCTGAGTTGAATACAGCGATTTCCAACGGCTTTCCTCAACCAGAGTGTAGCTAGGTTCCAAATCCCATGTACGAGCGGGTAGCAGACATCTGCCTCCCATGCATACACACTTCTGAGAGTTGAGCTTATGGCCTGTACCTCCACATCCAGCCTGCTGGTACCCTTGGCTTCTAAAAGGCCTAGGCTTGCTATTTGACGGAAGTGCTGGGAGAGGTAATTGGAATCTCCCGGCACACAAGACGAGTGCCTCCAAGCTCAATTCACGATTTCCCAGTAATTCTTGTGGTAGAGAGGTGCTACATACTAAGTTCCAAATGTGAGAAGGTAGCTGAACGCCTTGTCCAAAAGCATCTTACTTCTGAGATTTGAGCACACCCTCAGTCCCTCACACTTCCACACTGCCTGCAGAGTGAGTTTCGCAGGTCTTCAGCAGAGACGATTGCCAGAGGCTTCTGAGTACAAGTTAACAATGCAGACCTGGAGGGTATCTCCAGGTGCAGTAGAGTGGTAATCTTGGAACCTCCTGACTCAGAGTACTGCTACCTTCTCACTGCCACAGGAATGCAGCTAGTTGACAGCTGGCTTCAAGACATGCTTCCCTGTGAGAGCTGAGGACAGGGCAGAACCCTCCCGCATCCTGCCTGACTGTAGGAGTAGCTGCTAACATCCTAATGTTAGTGGCTGGGAGAGGTTGCGGAAAAAGCATGTGTGAGCACTGGGCCTGAACTCCCGTGTATCTGAGTTGAATACAGCGATTTCCAATGGCCTTCTTCAATCACAGTGTAGCTAGGTTCCAACTTCCATGTCCGAGTGGGTAGCAGACATCTGCCTCCCATGCATACACACTTCTGAGAGTTGAGCTTATGGCCTGTACCTCCACATCCAGCCTGCTCGTACCCTTGGCTTCTAAAAGGCCTAGGCTCGCTGTTTGACGGAAGTGCTGGGAGAGGTAATTGGAATCACCCGGCACACAAGACTAGTGCCTCCAAGCTCAGTTTAGCGATTTCCTAGTAATTCCTGTGGTAGACTGGTGCTACATACTAAGTTCCATACGTGAGAGGGTAGCTGAACGCCTTGTCCAAAACCATCTTACTTCTGAGAGTTGAGCTCAGCCTCAGTCCCTCACAGTTCCACACTTCCTGCAGAGTGAGTTTCGCAGGTCTTCATCAGAGACGTTTGCCAGAGGCTTCTGAGACGCAGGGTAACAATGCAGACCTGGAGGGTATCCCCAGGTGCAGTAGACTGGTAATCTTGGAACCTCCTGACTCAGAATACTGCTACCTTCTCACTGCCATAGGAATGCAGCTAGTTGACAGCTGGCTTCAAGACATTCTTCCCTGTGAGAGCTTAGGACAGGGCAGAACCCTCCCGCATGCTGCCTGACTGTAGGAGTAGCTGCTAACATCCTAATGTTAGTGGCTGGGAGAGGCTGCGGGAAAAGCATGTGTGAGCACTGGGCCTGAACTCCCGTGTATCTGAGTTGAATACAGCGATTTCCAACGGCTTTCCTCAACCAGAGTGTAGCTAGGTTCCAAATCCCATGTACGAGCGGATAGCAAACATCTGCCTCCCATGCATACACACTTCTGAGAGTTGAGCTTATGGCCTGTACCTCCTCAGCCAGCCTGCTGGTACCCTTGGCTTCTAAAAGGCCTAGGCTCGCTGTTTGACGGAAGTGCTGGGAGAGGTAATTGGAATCACCCGGCACACAAGACTAGTGCCTCCAAGCTCAGTTCAGCGATTTCCTAGTAATTCCTGTGGTAGACTGGTGCTACATACTAAGTTCCATACGTGAGAGGGTAGCTGAACGCCTTGTCCAAAACCATCTTACTTCTGAGAGTTGAACTCAGCCTCAGTCCCTCACAGTTCCACACTGCCTGCAGAGTGAGTTTCGCAGGTCTTCAGCAGAGACGTTTGCCAGAGGCTTCTGAGACGCAGGGTAACAATGCAGACCTGGAGGGTATCCCCAGGTGCAGTCGACTGATAATGTTGGAACCTCCTGACTCAGAATACTGCTACCTTCTCACTGCCTTAGGAATGCAGCTAGTTGACAGCTGGCTTCAAGACATGCTTCCCTGTGAGAGCTGAGGACAGGGCAGAACCCTCCCGCATGCTGCCTGACTGTAGGAGTAGCTGCTAACATCCTTATGTTAGTGGCTGGGAGAGGTTGCGGGAAAAGCATGTGTGAGCACTGGGCCTGAACTCCCGTGTATCTGAGTTGAATACAGCGATTTCCAACGGCTTTCCTCAACCAGAGTGTAGCTAGGTTCCAAATCCCATGTACGAGCGGGTAGCAGACATCTGCCTCCCATGCATACACACTTCTGAGAGTTGAGCTTATGGCCTGTACCTCCACATCCAGCCTGCTGGTAACCTTGGCTTCTAAAAGGCCTAGGCTCGCTGTTTGACGGAAGTGCTGGGAGAGGTAATTGGAATCTCCCGGCACACAAGACGAGTGCCTCCAAGCTCAATTCACGATTTCCCAGTAATTCTTGTGGTAGACAGGTGCTACATACTAAGTTCCATATGTGAGAAGGTAGCTGAACGCCTTATCCAAAAGCATCTTACTTCTGAGATTTGAGCACACCCTCAGTCCCTCACACTTCCACACTGCCTGCAGAGTGAGTTTCACACGTCTTCACCAGAGACGATTGCCAGAGGCTTCTGAGTACAAGTTAACAATGCAGACCTGGAGGGTATCTCCAGGTGCAGTAGAGTGGTAATCTTGGAACCTCCTGACTCAGAGTACTGCTACATTCTCACTGCCATAGGAATGCAGCTAGTTGACAGCTGGCTTCAAGACATGCTTCCCTGTGAGAGCTGAGGACAGGGCAGAACCCTCCCGCATGCTGCCTGACTGTAGGAGTAGCTGCTAACATCCTTATGTTAGTGGCTGGGAGAGGTTGCGGGAAAAGCATGTGTGAGCACTGGGCCTGAACTCCCGTGTATCTGAGTTGAATACAGCGATTTCCAATGGCCTTCTTCAATCACAGTGTAGCTAGGTTCCAACTCCCATGTCCGAGTGGGTAGCAGACATCTGCCTCCCATGCATACACACTTCTGAGAGTTGAGCTTATGGCCTGTACCTCCACATCCAGCCTTTTGGTACCCTTGGCTTCTAAAAGGCCTAGGCTCGCTGTTTGACGGAAGTGCTGGGAGAGGTAATTGGAATCACCGGGCACACAAGACTAGTGCCTCCAAGCTCAGTTCAGCGATTTCCTAGTAATTCCTGTGGTAGACTGGTGCTACATACTAAGTTCCATACGTGAGAGGGTAGCTGAACGCCTTGTCCAAAACCATCTTACTTCTGAGAGTTGAGCTCAGGCTCAGTCCCTCACAGTTCCACACTGCCTGCAGAGTGAGTTTCGCAGGTCTTCAGCAGAGACGTTTGCCAGAGGCTTCTGAGACGCAGGGTAACAATGCAGACCTGGAGGGTATCCCCAGGTGCAGTCGACTGGTAATCTTGGAACCTCCTGACTCAGAATACTGCTACCTTCTCACTGCCATAGGAATGCAGCTACTTGACAGCTGGCTTCAAGACATGCTTCCCTGTGAGAGCTGAGGACAGGGCAGAACCCTCCCGCATGCTGCCTGACTGTAGGAGTAGCTGCTAACATCCTTATGTTAGTGGCTGGGAGAGGTTGCGGGAAAAGCATGTGTGAGCACTGGGCCTGAACTCCCGTGTATCTGAGTTGAATACAGCGATTTCCAACGGCTTTCCTCTACCAGAGTGTAGCTAGGTTCCAAATCCCATGTACGAGCGGGTAGCAGACATCTGCCTCCCATGCATACACACTTCTGAGAGTTGAGCTTATGGCCTGTACCTCCACATCCAGCGTGCTGGTACCCTTGGCTTCTAAAAGGCCTAGGCTCGCTGTTTGACGGAAGTGCTGGGAGAGGTAATTGGAATCTCCCGGCACACAAGACGAGTGCCTCCAAGCTCAATTCACGATTTCCCAGTAATTCTTGTGGTAGACAGGTGCTACATACAAAGTTCCATATGTGAGAAGGTAGCTGAACGCCTTGTCCAAAAGCATATTACTTCTGAGATTTGAGCACACCCTCAGTCCCTCACACTTCCACACTGCCTGCAGAGTGAGTTTCACACGTCTTCACCAGAGACGATTGCCAGAGGCTTCTGAGTACAAGTTAACAATGCAGACCTGGAGGGTATCTCCAGGTGCAGTAGAGTGGTAATCTTGGAACCTCCTGACTCAGAGTACTGCTACCTTCTCACTGCCATAGGAATGCAGCTAGTTGACAGCTGGCTTCAAGACATGCTTCCCTGTGAGAGCTGAGGACAGGGCAGAACCCTCCCGCATCCTGCCTGACTGTAGGAGTAGCTGCTAACATCCTTATGTTAGTGGCTGGGAGAGGTTGCGGGAAAAGCATGTGTGAGCACTGGGCCTGAACTCCCGTGTATCTGAGTTGAATACAGCGATTTCCAACGGCTTTCCTCAACCAGAGTGTAGCTAGGTTCCAAATCCCATGTCCGAGTGGGTAGCAGACATCTGCCTCCCATGCATACACACTTCTGAGAGTTGAGCTTATGGCCTGTACCTCCTCAGCCAGCCTGCTGGTACCCTTGGCTTCTAAAAGGCCTAGGCTCTCTGTTTGACGGAAGTGCTGGGAGAGGTAATTGGAATCACCCGGCACACAAGACTAGTGCCTCCAAGCTCAGTTCAGCGATTTCCTAGTAATTCCTGTGGTAGACTGGTGCTACATACTAAGTTCCATACGTGAGAGGGTAGCTGAACGCCTTGTCCAAAACCATCTTACTTCTGAGAGTTGAGCTCAGCCTCAGTCCCTCACAGTTCCACACTGCCTGCAGAGTGAGTTTCGCAGGTCTTCAGCAGAGACGTTTGCCAGAGGCTTCTGAGACGCAGGGTAACAATGCAAACCTGGAGGGTATCCCCAGGTGCAGTCGACTGGTAATCTTGGAACCTCCTGACTCAGAATACTGCTACCTTCTCACTGCCATAGGAATGCAGCTAGTTGACAGCTGGCTTCAAGACATGCTTCCCTGTGAGAGCTGAGGACAGGGCAGAACCCTCCCGCATGCTGCCTGACTGTAGGAGTAGCTGCTAACATCCTTATGTTAGTGGCTGGGAGAGGTTGCGGGAAAAGCATGTGTGAGCACTGGGCCTGAACTCCCGTGTATCTGAGTTGAATACAGCGATTTCCAACGGCTTTCCTCAACCAGAGTGTAGCTAGGTTCCAAATCCCATGTACGAGCGGGTAGCAGACATCTGCCTCCCATGCATACACACTTCTGAGAGTTGAGCTTATGGCCTGTACCTCCACATCCAGCCTGCTGGTACCCCTGGCTTCTAAAAGGCCTAGGCTCGCTGTTTGACGGAAGTGCTGGGAGAGGTAATTGGAATCTCCCGGCACACAAGACGAGTGCCTCCAAGCTAAATTCACGATTTCCCAGTAATTCTTGTGGTAGACAGGTGCTACATACTAAGTTCCATATGTGAGAAGGTAGCTGAACGCCTTATCCAAAAGCATCTTACTTCCGAGATTTGAGCACACCCTCAGTCCCTCACACTTCCACACTGCCTGCAGAGTGAGTTTCACACGTCTTCACCAGAGACGATTGCCAGAGACTTCTGAGTACAAGTTAACAATGCAGACCTGGAGGGTATCTCCAGGTGCAGTAGAGTGGTAATCTTGGAACCTCCTGACTCAGAATACTGCTACCTTCTCACTGCCATAGGAATGCAGCTAGTTGACAGCTGGCTTCAAGACATGCTTCCCTGTGAGAGCTGAGGACAGGGCATTACCCTCCCGCATCCTGCCTGACTGTAGGAGTAGCTGCTAACATCCTAATGTTAGTGGCTGGGAGAGGCTGCGGGAAAAGCATGTGTGAGCACTGGGCCTGAACTCCCGTGTATCTGAGTTGAATACAGCGATTTCCAACGGCTTTCCTCAACCAGAGTGTAGCTAGGTTCCAAATCCCATGTACGAGCGGGTAGCCGACATCTGCCTCCCATGCATACACACTTCTGAGAGTTGAGCTTATGGCCTGTACCTCCACAGCCAGCCTGCTGGTACCCTTGGCTTCTAAAAGGCCTAGGCTCGCTGTTTGACGGAAGTGCTGGGAGAGGTAATTGGAATCACCCGGCACACAAGACTAGTGCCTCCAAGCTCAGTTCAGCGATTTCCTAGTAATTCCTGTGGTAGACTGGTGCTACATACTAAGTTCCATATGTGAGAGGGTAGCTGAACGCCTTGTCCAAAACCATCTTACTTCTGAGAGTTGAGCTCAGCCCCAGTCCCTCACAGTTCCACACTGCCTGCAGAGTGAGTTTCGCAGGTCTTCAGCAGAGACGTTTGTTAGAGGGTTCTGAGACGCAGGGTAACAATGCAGACCTGGAGGGTATGCCCAGGTGCAGTCGACTGGTAATCCTGGAACCTCCTGACTCAGAATACTGCTACCTTCTCACTGCCATAGGAATGCAGCTAGTTGACAGCTAGCTGGCTTCAAGACATGCTTCCCTGAGAGAGCTGAGGACAGGGCAGAACCCTCCCGCATGCTGCCTGACTGTAGGAGTAGCTGCTAACATCCTAATGTTAGTGGCTGGGAGAGGTTGCGGGAAAAGCATGTGTGAGCACTGGGCCTGAACTCCCGTGTATCTGAGTTGAATACAGCGATTTCCAACGGCTTTCCTCAACCAGAGTGTAGCTAGGTTCCAAATCCCATGTACGAGCGGGTAGCAGACATCTGCCTCCCATGCATACACACTTCTGAGAGTTGAGCTTATGGCCTGTACCTCCACATCCAGCCTGCTCTTACCCTTGGCTTCTAAAAGGCCTAGGCTCGCTGTTTGACGGAAGTGCTGGGAGAGGTAATTGGAATCTCCCGGCACACAAGACGAGTGCCTCCAAGCTCAATTCACGATTTCCCAGTAATTCTTGTGGTAGACAGGTGCTACATACTAAGTTCCATATGTGAGAAGGTAGCTGAACGCCCTGTCCAAAAGCATCTGACTTCTGAGATTTGAGCACACCCTCAGTCCCTCACACTTCCACACTGCCTGCAGACTGA
Source organism: Canis lupus baileyi (assembly GCF_048164855.1). Taxonomy (NCBI): domain Eukaryota; kingdom Metazoa; phylum Chordata; class Mammalia; order Carnivora; family Canidae; genus Canis; species Canis lupus. The sequence continues at coordinate 78,301,545 of NC_132844.1, read as the reverse complement.
GTTTCACACGTCTTCACCAGAGACGATTGCCAGAGGCTTCTGAGTACAAGTTAACAATGCAGACCTGGAGGGTATCTCCAGGTGCAGTAGAGTGTTAATCTTAGAACCTCCTGACTCAGAGTACTGCTACCTTCTCACTGCCATAGGAATGCAGCTAGTTGACAGCTGGCTTCAAGACATGCTTCCCTGTGAGAGCTGAGGACAGGGCAGAACCCTCCCGCATGCTGCCTGACTGTAGGAGTAGCTGCTAACATCCTTATCTTAGTGGCTGGGAGAGGTTGCGGGAAAAGCATGTGTGAGCACTGGGCCTGAACTCCCGTGTATCTGAGTTGAATACAGCGATTTCCAATGGCCTTCTTCAATCACAGTGTAGCTAGGTTCCAACTCCCATGTCCGAGTGGGTAGCAGACATCTGCCTCCCATGCATACACACTTCTGAGAGTTGAGCTTATGGCCTGTACTTCCACATCCAGCCTGCTGGTACCCTTGGCTTCTAAAAGGCCTAGGATCGCTGTTTGACGGAAGTGCTGGGAGAGGTAATTGGAATCACCCGGCACACAAGACTAGTGCCTCCAAGCTCAGTTCAGCGATTTCCTAGTAATTCCTGTGGTAGACTGGTGTTACATACTAAGTTCCATACGTGAGAGGGTAGCTGAACGCCTTGTCCAAAACCATCTTACTTCTGAGAGTTGAGCTCAGCCTCAGTCCCTCACAGTTCCACACTGCCTGCAGAGTGAGTTTCACAGTTCTTCAGCAGAGACGTTTGCCAGAGGCTTCTGAGACACAGGGTAACAATGCAGACCTGGAGGGTATCCCCAGGTGCAGTCGACTGGTAATCTTGGAACCTCCTGACTCAGAATACTGCTACCTTCTCACTGACATAGGAATGCAGCTAGTTGACAGCTGGCTTCAAGACATGCTTCCCTGTGAGAGCTGAGGACAGGGCAGAACCCTCCCGCATGCTACCTGACTGTAGGAGTAGGTGCTAACATCCTTATGTTAGTGACTGGGAGAGGTTGCGGGAAAAGCATGTGTGAGCACTGGGCCTGAACTCCCGTGTACCTGAGTTGAATACAGCGATTTCCAACGGCTTTCCTCAACCAGACTGTAGCTTGGTTCCAAATCCCATGTACGAGCGTGTAGCAGACATCTGCCTCCCATGCATACACACTTCTGAGAGTTGAGCTTATGGCCTGTACCTCCACAGCCAGCCTGCTGGTACCCTTGGCTTCTAAAAGGCCTAGGCTCGCTGTTTGACGGAAGTGCTGGGAGAGGTAATTGGAATCACCCGGCACACAAGACTAGTGCCTCCAAGCTCAGTTTATCGATTTCTTAGTAATTCCTGTGGTAGACTGGTGCTACATACTAAGTTCCATACGTGAGAGGGTAGCTGAACGCCTTGTCCAAAACCATCTTACTTCTGAGAGTTGAGCTCAGCCTCAGTCCCTCACAGTTCCACACTGCCTGAGAGTGAGTTTCACAGGTCTAAGGCAGAGACGTTTGCCAGAGGCTTCTGAGACACAGGGTAACAATGCGGACCTGGAGGGTATCCCCAGGTGCAGTCGACTGGTAATCTTGGAACCTCCTGACTCAGAATACTGCTACTTTCTCACTGCCATAGGAATGCAGCTAGTTGACAGCTGGCTTCAAGACATGCTTCCCTGAGAGAGCTGAGGACAGGGCAGAACCCTCCCGCATCCTGCCTGACTGTAGGAGTAGCTGCTAACATCCTTATGTTAGTGGCTGGGAGAGGTTGCGGGAAAAGCATGTGTGAGCACTGGGCCTGAACTCCCGTGTATCTGAGTTGAATAAAGCGATTTCCAACGGCTTTCCTCAACTAGAGTGTAGCTAGGTTCCAAATCCCATGTACGAGCGGGTAACAAACATCTGCCTCCCATGCATACACACTTCGGAGAGTTGAGCTTATGGCCTGTACCTCCACAGCCAGCCTGCTGGTACCCTTGGCTTCTAAAAGGCCTAGGCTCGCTGTTTGACGGAAGTGCTGGGAGAGGTAATTGGAATCACCCGGCACACAAGACTAGTGCCTCCAAGTTCAGTTCAGCGATTTCCTAGTAATTCCTGTGGTAGACTGGTGCTACATACTAAGTTCCATACGTGAGAGGGTAGCTGAACGCCTTGTCCAAAACCATCTTACTTCTGAGAGTTGAGCTCAGCCTCAGTCCCTCACAGTTTCACACTTCCTGCACAGTGAGTTTCGCAGGTCTTCAGCAGAGACGTTTGCCAGAGGCTTCTGAGACGCAGGGTAACAATGCAGACCTGGAGGGTATCCCCAGGTGCAGTCGACTGGTAATCTTGGAACCTCCTGACTCAGAATACTGCTACCTTCTCACTGCCATAGGAATGCAGCTAGTTGACAGCTGGCTTCAAGACATGCTTTCCTGTGAGAGCTGAGGACAGGGCAGAACCCTCCCGCATGCTGCCTGACTGTAGGAGTAGCTGCTAACATCCTTATGTTAGTGGCTGGGAGAGGTTGCGGGAAAAGCATGTGTGAGCACTGGGCCTGAACTCCCGTGTATCTGAGTTGAATACAGCGATTTCCAACGGCTTTCCTCAACCAGAGTGTAGCTAGGTTCCAAATCCCATGTACGAGCGGGTAGCAGACATCTGCCTCCCATGCATACACACTTCTGAGAGTTTTGCTTATGGCCTGTACCTCCACAGCCAGCCTGCTGGTACCCTTGGCTTCTAAAAGGCCTAGGCTCCCTGTTTGACGGAAGTGCTGGGAGAGGTAATTGGAATCTCCCGGCACACAAGACGAGTGCCTCCAAGCTCAATTCACGATTTCCCAGTAATTCTTGTGGTAGACAGGTGCTACATACTAAGTTCCATATGTGAGAAGGTAGCTGAACGCCTTGTCCAAAAGCATCTTACTTCTGAGAGTTGAGCCCACCCTCAGTCCCTCACAGTTCCACACTGCCTGCAGAGTGAGTTTCACGCGTCTTCACCAGAGACGATTGCCAGAGTCTTCTGAGTACAAGTTAACAATGCAGACCTGGAGGGTATCTCCAGGTACAGTAGAGTGGTAATCTTGGAACCTCCTTACTCAGAGTACTGCTACCTTCTCACTGCCATAGGAATGCAGCTAGTTGACAGCTGGCTTCAAGACATGCTTCCCTGTGAGAGCTGAGGACAGGGCAGAACCCTCCCTCATGCTGCCTGACTGTAGGAGTAGCTGCTAACATCCTTATGTTAGTGGCTGGGAGAAGTTGCGGGAAAAGCATGTGTGAGCACTGGGCCTGTACTCCCGTGTATCTGAGTTGAATACAGCGATTTCCAATGGTCTTCTTCAATCACAGTGTAGCTAGGTTCCAACTCCCATGTCCGAGTGGGTAGCAGACATCTGCCTCCCATGCATACACACTTCTGAGAGTTGAGCTTATGGCCTGTACCTCCACATCCAGCCTGCTGGTACCCTTGGCTTCTAAAAGGCCAAGGCTCGCTGTTTGACAGAAGTGCTGGGAGAGGTAATTGGAATCACCCGGCACACAAGACTAGTGCCTCCAAGCTCAGTTCAGCGATTTCCTAGTAATTCCTGTGGTAGACTGGTGCTACATACTAAGTTCCATACGTGAGAGGGTAGCTGAACGCCTTGTCCAAAACCATCTTACTTCTGAGAGTTGAGCTCAGCCTCAGTCCCTCACAGTTCCACACTGCCTGCAGAGTGAGTTTCACAGGTCTTCAGCAGAGACGTTTGCCAGAGGCTTCTGAGACGCAGGGTAACAATGCAGACCTGGAGGGTATCCCCAGGTGCAGTCGACTGGTAATCTTGGAACCTCCTGACTCAGAATACTGCTACCTTCTCACTGCCATAGGAATGCAGCTAGTTGACAGCTGGCTTCAAGACATGCTTCCCTGTGAGAGCTGAGGACAGGGCAGAACCCTCCCGCATGCTGCCTGACTGTAGGAGTAGCTGCTAACATCCTAATGTTAGTGGCTGGGAGAGGTTGCAGGAAAAGCATGTGTGAGCACTGGGCCTGAACTCCCGTGTATCTGAGTTGAATACAGCGATTTCCAGTGGCCTTCTTCAATCACAGTGTAGCTAGGTTCCAACTCCCATGTCCGAGTGGGTAGCAGACATCTGCATCCCATGCATACACACTTCTGAGAGTTGAGCTTATGGCCTGTACCTCCACATCCAGCCTGCTGGTACCCTTGGCTTCTAAAAGGCCTAGGCTCGCTGTTTGACGGAAGTGCTGGGAGAGGTAATTGGAATCACCCGGCACACAAGACTAGTGCCTCCAAGCTCAGTTCAGCGATTTCCTAGTAATTCCTGTGGTAGACTGGTGCTACATACTAAGTTCCATACGTGAGAGGGTAGCTGAACGCCTTGTCCAAAACCATCTTACTTCTGAGAGTTGAGCTCAGCCTCAGTCCCTCACAGTTCCACACTGCCTGCAGAGTGAGTTTCGCAGGTCTTCAGCAGAGACGTTTGCCAGAGGCTTCTGAGACGCAGGGTAACAATGCAGACTTGGAGGGTATCCCCAGGTGCAGTCGACTGGTAATCTTGGAACCTCCTGACTCAGAATACTGCTACCTTCTCACTGCCATAGGAATACAGCTAGTTGCCAGCTAGCTGGCTTCAAGACTTGCTTCCCTGAGAGAGCTGAGGACAGGGCAGAACCCTCCCGCATGCTGCCTGACTGTAGGAGTAGCTGCTAACATCCTAATGTTAGTGGCTGGAGAGGTTGCGGGAAAAGCATGTGTGAGCACTGGGCTTGAACTCCCGTGTATCTGAGTTGAATACAGCGATTTCCAACGGATTCCCTCAACCAGAGTGTAGCTAGGTTCCAAATCCCATGTACGAGCGGGTAGCAGACATCTGCCTCCCATGCATACACACTTCTGAGAGTTGAGCTTATGGCCTGTACCTCCACAGCCAGCCTGCTGGTACCCTTGGCTTCTAAAAGGCCTAGGCTCGCTGTTTGACGGAAGTGCTGGGAGAGGTAATTGGAATCTCCCGGCACACAAGACGAGTGCCTCCAAGCTCAATTCACGATTTCCCAGTAATTCTTGTGGTAGACAGGTGCTACATACTAAGTTCCATATGTGAGATGGTAGCTGAACGCCTTGTCCAAAAGCATCTTACTTCTGAGAGTTGAGCACACCCTCAGTCTCTCACACTTCCACACTGCCTGCAGAGTGAGTTTCACACGTCTTCACCAGAGACGATTGCCAGAGGCTTCTGAGTACAAGTTAACAATGCAGACCTGGAGGGTATCTCCAGGTGCAGTAGAGTGGTAATCTTGGAACCTCCTGACTCAGAGTACTGCTACCTTCTCCTGCCATAGGAATGCAGCTAGTTGACAGCTGGCTTCAAGACATGCTTCCCTGTGAGAGCTGAGGACAGGGCAGAACCCTCCCGCATCCTGCCTGACTGTAGGAGTAGCTGCTAACATCCTTATGTTAGTGGCTGGGAGAGGTTGCGGGAAAAGCATGTGTGAGCACTGGGCCTGAACTCCCGTGTATCTGAGTTGAATACAGCGATTTCCAATGGCCTTCTTCAATCACAGTGTAGCTAGGTTCCAACTATCATGTCCGAGTGGGTAGCAGACATCTGCCTCCCATGCATACACACTTCTGAGAGTTGAGCTTATGGCCTGTACCTCCACATCCAGCCTGCTGGTACCCTTGGCTTCTAAAAGGCCTAGGCTCACTGTTTGACGGAAGTGCTGGCAGAGGTAATTGGAATCACCCCGCACACAAGACTAGTGCCTCCAAGCTCAGTTCAGCGATTTCCTAGTAATTCCTGTGGTAGACTGGTGCTACATACTAAGTTCCATACGTGAGAGGGTAGCTGAACGCCTTGTCCAAAACCATCTTACTTCGGAGAGTTGAGCTCAGCCTCAGTCCCTCACAGTTCCACACTGCCTGCAGAGTGAGTTTCGCAGGTCTTCAGCAGAGACGTTTGCCAGAGGTTTCTGAGACGCAGGGTAACAATGCAGACCTGGAGGGTATCCCCAGGTGCAGTAGACTGGTAATCTTGGAACCTCCTGACTCAGAATACTGCTACCTACTCACTGCCATAGGAATGCAGCTAGTTGACAGCTGGCTTCAAGGCATGCTTCCCTGTGAGAGCTGAGGACAGGGCAGAACCCTCCCGCATGCTGCCTGACTGTAGGAGTAGCTGCTAACATCCTAATATTAGTGGCTGGGAGAGGTTGAGGGAAAAGCATGTGTGAGCACTGGGCCTGAACTCCCGTGTATCTGAGTTGTATACAGCGATTTCCAACGAATTTCCTCAACCAGAGTGTAGCTAGGTTCCAAATCCCATGTACGAGCGGGTAGCAGACATCTGCCTCCCATGCATACACACTTCTGAGAGTTGAGCTTATGGCCTGTACCTCCACAGCCAGCCTGCTGGTACCCTTGGCTTCTAAAAGGCCTAGGCTCCCTGTTTGACGGAAGTGCTGGGAGAGGTAATTGGAATCACCCGGCACACAAGACTAGTGCCTCCAAGTTCAGTTCAGCGATTTCCTAGTAATTCCTGTGGTAGACTGGTGCTACATACTAAGTTCCATACGTGAGAGGGTAGCTGAACGCCTTGTCCAAAACCATCTTACTTCTGAGAGTTGAGCTCAGCCTCAGTCCCTCACTGTTTCACACTTCCTGCAGAGTGAGTTTCGCAGGTCTTCAGCAGAGACGTTTGCCAGAGGCTTCTGAGACGCAGGGTAACAATGCAAACCTGGAGGGTATCCCCAGGTGCAGTCGACTGGTAATCTTGGAACCTCCTGACTCAGAATACTGCTACCTTCTCACTGCCATAGGAATGCAGCTAGTTGACAGCTGGCTTCAAGACATGCTTCCCTGTGAGAGCTGAGGACAGGGCAGAACCTACCCGCATGCTGCCTGACTGTAGGAGTAGCTGCTAACATCCTTATGTTAGTGGCTGGGAGAGGTTGCGGGAAAAGCATGTGTGAGCACTGGGCCTGAACTCCCGTGTATCTGAGTTGAATACAGCGATTTCCAACGGCTTTCCTCAACCAGAGTGTAGCTAGGTTCCAAATCCCATGTACGAGCGGGTAGGAGACATCTGCCTCCCATGCATACACACTTCTGAGAGTTGAGCTTATGGCCTGTACCTCCACATCCAGCCTGCTGGTACCCTTGGCTTCTAAAAGGACTAGGCTCGCTGTTTGACGGAAGTGCTGGGAGAGGTAATTGGAATCTCCCGGCACACAAGACGAGTGCCTCCAAGCTAAATTCACGATTTCCCAGTAATTCTTGTGGTAGACAGGTGCTACATACTAAGTTCCATATGTGAGATGGTAGCTGAACGCCTTGTCCAAAAGCATCTTACTTCTGAGAGTTGAGCCCACCCTCAGTCCCTCACAGTTCCACACTGCCTGCAGAGTGAGTTTCACACGTCTTCACCAGAGACGATTGCCAGAGGCTTCTGAGTACAAGTTAACAATGCAGACCTGGAGGGTATCTCCAGGTGCAGTAGAGTGGTAATCTTGGAACCTCCTGACTCAGAGTACTGCTACCTTCTCACTGCCATAGGAATGCAGCTAGTTGACAGCTGGCTTCAAGACATGCTTCCCTGTGAGAGCTGAGGACAGGGCAGAACCCTCCCGCATCCTGTCTGACTGTAGGAGTAGCTGCTAACATCCTTATGTTAGTGGCTGGGAGAGGTTGCGGGAAAAGCATGTGTGAGCACTGGGCCTGAACTCCCGTGTATCTGAGTTGAATACAGCGATTTCCAATGGCCTTCTTCAATCACAGTGTAGCTATGTTCCAACTCCCATGTCCGAGTGGGTAGCAGACATCTGCCTCCCATGCATACACACTTCTGAGAGTTGAGCTTATGGCCTGTACCTCCACATCCAGCCTGCTGGTACCCTTGGCTTCTAAAAGGCCTAGGCTCGCTGTTTGACGGAAGTGCTGGGAGAGGTAATTGGAATCACCCGGCACACAAGACGAGTGCCTCCAAGCTCAATTCACGATTTCCCAGTAATTCTTGTGGTAGACAGGTGCTACATACTAAGTTCCATATGTGAGAAGGTAGCTGAACGCCTTGTCCAAAGGCATCTTACTTCTGAGAGTTGAGCACACCGTCAGTGCCTCACACTTCCACACTGCCTGCAGAGTGAGTTTCACACATCTTCACCAGAGACGATTGCCAGAGGCTTCTGAGTACAAGTTAACAATGCAGACCTGGAGGGTATCTCCAGGTGCAGTAGAGTGGTAATCTTGGAACCTCCTGACTCAGAGTACTGCTACCTTCTCACTGCCATAGGAATGCAGCTAGTTGACAGCTGGCTTCAAGACATGCTTCCCTGTGAGAGCTGAGGACAGGGCAGAACCCTCCCGCATCCTGCCTGACTGTAGGAGTAGCTGCTAACATCCTTATGTTAGTGGCTGGGAGAGGTTGCGGGAAAAGCATGTGTGAGCACTGGGCCTGAACTCCCGTGTATCTGAGTTGAATACAGCGATTTCCAATGGCCTTCTTCAATCACAGTGTAGCTAGGTTCCAACTCCCATGTCCGAGTGGGTAGCAGACATTTGCCTCCCATGCATACACACTTCTGAGAGTTGAGCTTATGGCCTGTACCTCCACATCCAGCCTGCTGGTACCCTTGGCTTCTAAAAGGCCTAGACTCGCTGTTTGACGGAAGTGCTGGGAGAGGTAATTGGAATCACCCGGCACACAAGACTAGTGCCTCCAAGCTCAGTTCAGCGATTTCCTAGTAATTCCTGTGGTAGACTGGTGCTACATACTAAGTTCCATACGTGAGAGGGTAGCTGAACGCCTTGTCCAAAACCATCTTACTTCTGAGAGTTGAGCTCAGCCTCAGTCCCTCACAGTTCCACACTGCCTGCAGAGTGAGTTTCGCCGGTCTTCAGCAGAGACCTTTGCCAGAGGCTTCTGAGACGCAGGGTAACAATGCAGACCTGGAGGGTATCCCCAGGTGCAGTCGACTGGTAATCTTGGAACCTCCTGACTCAGAATACTGCTACCTTCTCACTGCCACAGGAATGCAGCTAGTTGACAGCTAGCTGGCTTCAAGACATGCTTCCCTGAGAGAGCTGAGGACAGGGCAGAACCCTCCCGCATTCTGCCGGACTGTAGGAATAGCTGCTAACATCCTAATGTTAGTGGCTGGGAGAGGTTGCGGGAAAAGCATGTGTGAGCACTGGGCCTGAACTCCCGTGTATCTGAGTTGAATACAGCGATTTCCAACGGCTTTCCTCAACCAGAGTGTAGCTAGGTTCCAAATCCCATGTACGAGCGGGTAGCAGACATCTGCCTCCCATGCATACACACTTCTGAGAGTTGAGCTTATGGCCTGTACCTCCACAGCCAGCCTGCTGGTACCCTTGGCTTCTAAAAGGCCTAGGCTCGCTGTTTGACGGAAGTGCTGGGAGAGGTAATTGGAATCTCCCGGCACACAAGACGAGTGCCTCCAAGCTCAATTCACGATTTCCCAGTAATTCTTGTGGTAGACAACTGCTACATACTAAGTTCCATATGTGAGATGGTAGCTGAACGCCTTGTCCAAAAGCATCTTACTTCTGAGAGTTGAGCCCACCCTCAGTCCCTCACAGTTCCACACTGCCTGCAGAGTGAGTTTCACACGTCTTCACCAGAGACGATTGCCAGAGGCTTCTGAGTACAAGTTAACAATGCAGACCTGGAGGGTATCTCCAGGTGCAGTAGAGTGGTAATCTTGGAACCTCCTGACTCAGAGTACTGCTACCTTCTCCTGCCATAGGAATGCAGCTAGTTGACAGCTAGCTTCAAGACATGCTTCCCTGTGAGAGCTGAGGACAGGGCAGAACCCTCTCGCATCCTGCCTGACTGTAGGAGTAGCTGCTAACATCCTTATGTTAGTGGCTGGGAGAGGTTGCGGGAAAAGCATGTGTGAGCACTGGGCCTGAACTCCCGTGTATCTGAGTTGAATACAGCGATTTCCAATGGCCTTCTTCAATCACAGTGTAGCTAGGTTCCAACTCCCATGTCCGAGTGGGTAGCAGACATCTGCCTCCCATGCATACACACTTCTGAGAGTTGAGCTTATGGCCTGTACCTCCACATCCAGCCTGCTGGTACCCTTGGCTTCTAAAAGGGCTAGGCTCGCTGTTTGACGGAAGTGCTGGGAGAGGTAATTGGAATCACCCGGCACACAAGACTAGTGCCTCCAAGCTCAGTTCAGCGATTTCCTAGTAATTCCTGTGGTAGACTGGTGCTACATACTAAGTTCCATACGTGAGAGGGTAGCTGAACGCCTTGTCCAAAACCATCTTACTTCGGAGAGTTGAGCTCAGCCTCAGTCCCTCACAGTTCCACACTGCCTGCAGAGTGAGTTTCGCAGGTCTTCAGCAGAGACGTTTGCCAGAGGTTTCTGAGACGCAGGGTAACAATGCAGACCTGGAGGGTATCCCCAGGTGCAGTAGACTGGTAATCTTGGAACCTCCTGACTCAGAATACTGCTACCTACTCACTGCCATAGGAATGCAGCTAGTTGACAGCTGGCTTCAAGGCATGCTTCCCTGTGAGAGCTGAGGACAGGGCAGAACCCTCCCGCATGCTGCCTGACTGTAGGAGTAGCTGCTAACATCCTAATATTAGTGGCTGGGAGAGGTTGAGGGAAAAGCATGTGTGAGCACTGGGCCTGAACTCCCGTGTATCTGAGTTGTATACAGCGATTTCCAACGAATTTCCTCAACCAGAGTGTAGCTAGGTTCCAAATCCCATGTACGAGCGGGTAGCAGACATCTGCCTCCCATGCATACACACTTCTGAGAGTTGAGCTTATGGCCTGTACCTCCACAGCCAGCCTGCTGGTACCCTTGGCTTCTAAAAGGCCTAGGCTCCCTGTTTGACGGAAGTGCTGGGAGAGGTAATTGGAATCACCCGGCACACAAGACTAGTGCCTCCAAGTTCAGTTCAGCGATTTCCTAGTAATTCCTGTGGTAGACTGGTGCTACATACTAAGTTCCATACGTGAGAGGGTAGCTGAACGCCTTGTCCAAAACCATCTTACTTCTGAGAGTTGAGCTCAGCCTCAGTCCCTCACTGTTTCACACTTCCTGCAGAGTGAGTTTCGCAGGTCTTCAGCAGAGACGTTTGCCAGAGGCTTCTGAGACGCAGGGTAACAATGCAGACCTGGAGGGTATCCCCAGGTGCAGTCGACTGGTAATCTTGGAACCTCCTGACTCAGAATACTGCTACCTTCTCACTGCCATAGGAATGCAGCTAGTTGACAGCTGGCTTCAAGACATGCTTCCCTGTGAGAGCTGAGGACAGGGCAGAACCTACCCGCATGCTGCCTGACTGTAGGAGTAGCTGCTAACATCCTTATGTTAGTGGCTGGGAGAGGTTGCGGGAAAAGCATGTGTGAGCACTGGGCCTGAACTCCCGTGTATCTGAGTTGAATACAGCGATTTCCAACGGCTTTCCTCAACCAGAGTGTAGCTAGGTTCCAAATCCCATGTACGAGCGGGTAGCAGACATCTGCCTCCCATGCATACACACTTCTGAGAGTTGAGCTTATGGCCTGTACCTCCACAGCCAGCCTGCTGGTACCCTTGGCTTCTAAAAGGCCTAGGCTCCCTGTTTGACGGAAGTGCTGGGAGAGGTAATTGGAATCACCCGGCACACAAGACTAGTGCCTCCAAGTTCAGTTCAGCGATTTCCTAGTAATTCCTGTGGTAGACTGGTGCTACATACTAAGTTCCATACGTGAGAGGGTAGCTGAACGCCTTGTCCAAAACCATCTTACTTCTGAGAGTTGAGCTCAGCCTCAGTCCCTCACTGTTTCACACTTCCTGCAGAGTGAGTTTCGCAGGTCTTCAGCAGAGACGTTTGCCAGAGGCTTCTGAGACGCAGGGTAACAATGCAGACCTGGAGGGTATCCCCAGGTGCAGTCGACTGGTAATCTTGGAACCTCCTGACTCAGAATACTGCTACCTTCTCACTGCCATAGGAATGCAGCTAGTTGACAGCTGGCTTCAAGACATGCTTCCCTGTGAGAGCTGAGGACAGGGCAGAACCTACCCGCATGCTGCCTGACTGTAGGAGTAGCTGCTAACATCCTTATGTTAGTGGCTGGGAGAGGTTGCGGGAAAAGCATGTGTGAGCACTGGGCCTGAACTCCCGTGTATCTGAGTTGAATACAGCGATTTCCAACGGCTTTCCTCAACCAGAGTGTAGCTAGGTTCCAAATCCCATGTACGAGCGGGTAGGAGACATCTGCCTCCCATGCATACACACTTCTGAGAGTTGAGCTTATGGCCTGTACCTCCACATCCAGCCTGCTGGTACCCTTGGCTTCTAAAAGGCCTAGGCTCGCTGTTTGACGGAAGTGCTGGGAGAGGTAATTGGAATCTCCCGGCACACAAGACGAGTGCCTCCAAGCTAAATTCACGATTTCCCAGTAATTCTTGTGGTAGACAGGTGCTACATACTAAGTTCCATATGTGAGATGGTAGCTGAACGCCTTGTCCAAAAGCATCTTACTTCTGAGAGTTGAGCCCACCCTCAGTCCCTCACAGTTCCACACTGCCTGCAGAGTGAGTTTCACACGTCTTCACCAGAGACGATTGCCAGAGGCTTCTGAGTACAAGTTAACAATGCAGACCTGGAGGGTATCTCCAGGTGCAGTAGAGTGGTAATCTTGGAACCTCCTGACTCAGAGTACTGCTACCTTCTCACTGCCATAGGAATGCAGCTAGTTGACAGCTGGCTTCAAGACATGCTTCCCTGTGAGAGCTGAGGACAGGGCAGAACCCTCCCGCATCCTGTCTGACTGTAGGAGTAGCTGCTAACATCCTTATGTTAGTGGCTGGGAGAGGTTGCGGGAAAAGCATGTGTGAGCACTGGGCCTGAACTCCCGTGTATCTGAGTTGAATACAGCGATTTCCAATGGCCTTCTTCAATCACAGTGTAGCTATGTTCCAACTCCCATGTCCGAGTGGGTAGCAGACATCTGCCTCCCATGCATACACACTTCTGAGAGTTGAGCTTATGGCCTGTACCTCCACATCCAGCCTGCTGGTACCCTTGGCTTCTAAAAGGCCTAGGCTCGCTGTTTGACGGAAGTGCTGGGAGAGGTAATTGGAATCACCCGGCACACAAGACGAGTGCCTCCAAGCTCAATTCACGATTTCCCAGTAATTCTTGTGGTAGACAGGTGCTACATACTAAGTTCCATATGTGAGAAGGTAGCTGAACGCCTTGTCCAAAGGCATCTTACTTCTGAGAGTTGAGCACACCGTCAGTGCCTCACACTTCCACACTGCCTGCAGAGTGAGTTTCACACATCTTCACCAGAGACGATTGCCAGAGGCTTCTGAGTACAAGTTAACAATGCAGACCTGGAGGGTATCTCCAGGTGCAGTAGAGTGGTAATCTTGGAACCTCCTGACTCAGAGTACTGCTACCTTCTCACTGCCATAGGAATGCAGCTAGTTGACAGCTGGCTTCAACACATGCTTCCCTGTGAGAGCTGAGGACAGGGCAGAACCCTCCCGCATCCTGCCTGACTGTAGGAGTAGCTGCTAACATCCTTATGTTAGTGGCTGGGAGAGGTTGCGGGAAAAGCATGTGTGAGCACTGGGCCTGAACTCCCGTGTATCTGAGTTGAATACAGCGATTTCCAATGGCCTTCTTCAATCACAGTGTAGCTAGGTTCCAACTCCCATGTCCGAGTGGGTAGCAGACATTTGCCTCCCATGCATACACACTTCTGAGAGTTGAGCTTATGGCCTGTACCTCCACATCCAGCCTGCTGGTACCCTTGGCTTCTAAAAGGCCTAGACTCGCTGTTTGACGGAAGTGCTGGGAGAGGTAATTGGAATCACCCGGCACACAAGACTAGTGCCTCCAAGCTCAGTTCAGCGATTTCCTAGTAATTCCTGTGGTAGACTGGTGCTACATACTAAGTTCCATACGTGAGAGGGTAGCTGAACGCCTTGTCCAAAACCATCTTACTTCTGAGAGTTGAGCTCAGCCTCAGTCCCTCACAGTTCCACACTGCCTGCAGAGTGAGTTTCGCCGGTCTTCAGCAGAGACCTTTGCCAGAGGCTTCTGAGACGCAGGGTAACAATGCAGACCTGGAGGGTATCCCCAGGTGCAGTCGACTGGTAATCTTGGAACCTCCTGACTCAGAATACTGCTACCTTCTCACTGCCACAGGAATGCAGCTAGTTGACAGCTAGCTGGCTTCAAGACATGCTTCCCTGAGAGAGCTGAGGACAGGGCAGAACCCTCCCGCATTCTGCCGGACTGTAGGAATAGCTGCTAACATCCTAATGTTAGTGGCTGGGAGAGGTTGCGGGAAAAGCATGTGTGAGCACTGGGCCTGAACTCCCGTGTATCTGAGTTGAATACAGCGATTTCCAACGGCTTTCCTCAACCAGAGTGTAGCTAGGTTCCAAATCCCATGTACGAGCGGGTAGCAGACATCTGCCTCCCATGCATACACACTTCTGAGAGTTGAGCTTATGGCCTGTACCTCCACAGCCAGCCTGCTGGTACCCTTGGCTTCTAAAAGGCCTAGGCTCGCTGTTTGACGGAAGTGCTGGGAGAGGTAATTGGAATCTCCCGGCACACAAGACGAGTGCCTCCAAGCTCAATTCACGATTTCCCAGTAATTCTTGTGGTAGACAACTGCTACATACTAAGTTCCATATGTGAGATGGTAGCTGAACGCCTTGTCCAAAAGCATCTTACTTCTGAGAGTTGAGCCCACCCTCAGTCCCTCACAGTTCCACACTGCCTGCAGAGTGAGTTTCACACGTCTTCACCAGAGACGATTGCCAGAGGCTTCTGAGTACAAGTTAACAATGCAGACCTGGAGGGTATCTCCAGGTGCAGTAGAGTGGTAATCTTGGAACCTCCTGACTCAGAGTACTGCTACCTTCTCCTGCCATAGGAATGCAGCTAGTTGACAGCTAGCTTCAAGACATGCTTCCCTGTGAGAGCTGAGGACAGGGCAGAACCCTCTCGCATCCTGCCTGACTGTAGGAGTAGCTGCTAACATCCTTATGTTAGTGGCTGGGAGAGGTTGCGGGAAAAGCATGTGTGAGCACTGGGCCTGAACTCCCGTGTATCTGAGTTGAATACAGCGATTTCCAATGGCCTTCTTCAATCACAGTGTAGCTAGGTTCCAACTCCCATGTCCGAGTGGGTAGCAGACATCTGCCTCCCATGCATACACACTTCTGAGAGTTGAGCTTATGGCCTGTACCTCCACATCCAGCCTGCTGGTACCCTTGGCTTCTAAAAGGGCTAGGCTCGCTGTTTGACGGAAGTGCTGGGAGAGGTAATTGGAATCACCCGGCACACAAGACTAGTGCCTCCAAGCTCAGTTCAGCGATTTCCTAGTAATTCCTGTGGTAGACTGGTGCTACATACTAAGTTCCATACGTGAGAGGGTAGCTGAACGCCTTGTCCAAAACCATCTTACTTCGGAGAGTTGAGCTCACCCTCAGTCCCTCACATTTCCACACTGCCTGCAGAGTGAGTTTCGCAGGTCTTCAGCAGAGACGTTTGCCAGAGGCTTCTGAGACGCAGGGTAACAATGCAGACCTGCAGGGTATCCCCAGGTGCAGTCGACTGGTAATCTTGGAACCTCCTGACTCAGAATACTGCTACCTACTCACTGCCATAGGAATGCAGCTAGTTGACAGCTGGCTTCAAGGCATGCTTCCCTGTGAGAGCTGAGGACAGGGCAGAACCCTCCCGCATGCTGCCTGACTGTAGGAGTAGCTGCTAACATCCTAATATTAGTGGCTGGGAGAGGTTGAGGGAAAAGCATGTGTGAGCACTGGGCCTGAACTCCCGTGTATCTGAGTTGTATACAGCGATTTCCAACGAATTTCCTCAACCAGAGTGTAGCTAGGTTCCAAATCCCATGTACGAGCGGGTAGCAGACATCTGCCTCCCATGCATACACACTTCTGAGAGTTGAGCTTATGGCCTGTACCTCCACAGCCAGCCTGCTGGTACCCTTGGCTTCTAAAAGGCCTAGGCTCCCTGTTTGACGGAAGTGCTGGGAGAGGTAATTGGAATCACCCGGCACACAAGACTAGTGCCTCCAAGTTCAGTTCAGCGATTTCCTAGTAATTCCTGTGGTAGACTGGTGCTACATACTAAGTTCCATACGTGAGAGGGTAGCTGAACGCCTTGTCCAAAAGCATCTTACTTCTGAGAGTTGAGCCCACCCTCAGTCCCTCACAGTTCCACACTGCCTGCAGAGTGAGTTTCACACGTCTTCACCAGAGACGATTGCCAGAGGCTTCTGAGTACAAGTTAACAATGCAGACCTGGAGGGTATCTCCAGGTGCAGTAGAGTGGTAATCTTGGAACCTCCTGACTCAGAGTACTGCTACCTTCTCCTGCCATAGGAATGCAGCTAGTTGACAGCTAGCTTCAAGACATGCTTCCCTGTGAGAGCTGAGGACAGGGCAGAACCCTCTCGCATCCTGCCTGACTGTAGGAGTAGCTGCTAACATCCTTATGTTAGTGGCTGGGAGAGGTTGCGGGAAAAGCATGTGTGAGCACTGGGCCTGAACTCCCGTGTATCTGAGTTGAATACAGCGATTTCCAATGGCCTTCTTCAATCACAGTGTAGCTAGGTTCCAACTCCCATGTCCGAGTGGGTAGCAGACATCTGCCTCCCATGCATACACACTTCTGAGAGTTGAGCTTATGGCCTGTACCTCCACATCCAGCCTGCTGGTACCCTTGGCTTCTAAAAGGGCTAGGCTCGCTGTTTGACGGAAGTGCTGGGAGAGGTAATTGGAATCACCCGGCACACAAGACTAGTGCCTCCAAGCTCAGTTCAGCGATTTCCTAGTAATTCCTGTGGTAGACTGGTGCTACATACTAAGTTCCATACGTGAGAGGGTAGCTGAACGCCTTGTCCAAAACCATCTTACTTCGGAGAGTTGAGCTCACCCTCAGTCCCTCACATTTCCACACTGCCTGCAGAGTGAGTTTCGCAGGTCTTCAGCAGAGACGTTTGCCAGAGGCTTCTGAGACGCAGGGTAACAATGCAGACCTGCAGGGTATCCCCAGGTGCAGTAGACTGGTAATCTTGGAACCTCCTGACTCAGAATACTGCTACCTACTCACTGCCATAGGAATGCAGCTAGTTGACAGCTGGCTTCAAGGCATGCTTCCCTGTGAGAGCTGAGGACAGGGCAGAACCCTCCCGCATGCTGCCTGACTGTAGGAGTAGCTGCTAACATCCTAATATTAGTGGCTGGGAGAGGTTGAGGGAAAAGCATGTGTGAGCACTGGGCCTGAACTCCCGTGTATCTGAGTTGTATACAGCGATTTCCAACGAATTTCCTCAACCAGAGTGTAGCTAGGTTCCAAATCCCATGTACGAGCGGGTAGCAGACATCTGCCTCCCATGCATACACACTTCTGAGAGTTGAGCTTATGGCCTGTACCTCCACAGCCAGCCTGCTGGTACCCTTGGCTTCTAAAAGGCCTAGGCTCCCTGTTTGACGGAAGTGCTGGGAGAGGTAATTGGAATCACCCGGCACACAAGACTAGTGCCTCCAAGTTCAGTTCAGCGATTTCCTAGTAATTCCTGTGGTAGACTGGTGCTACATACTAAGTTCCATACGTGAGAGGGTAGCTGAACGCCTTGTCCAAAACCATCTTACTTCTGAGAGTTGAGCTCAGCCTCAGTCCCTCACTGTTTCACACTTCCTGCAGAGTGAGTTTCGCAGGTCTTCAGCAGAGACGTTTGCCAGAGGCTTCTGAGACGCAGGGTAACAATGCAGACCTGGAGGGTATCCCCAGGTGCAGTCGACTGGTAATCTTGGAACCTCCTGACTCAGAATACTGCTACCTTCTCACTGCCATAGGAATGCAGCTAGTTGACAGCTGGCTTCAAGACATGCTTCCCTGTGAGAGCTGAGGACAGGGCAGAACCTACCCGCATGCTGCCTGACTGTAGGAGTAGCTGCTAACATCCTTATGTTAGTGGCTGGGAGAGGTTGCGGGAAAAGCATGTGTGAGCACTGGGCCTGAACTCCCGTGTATCTGAGTTGAATACAGCGATTTCCAACGGCTTTCCTCAACCAGAGTGTAGCTAGGTTCCAAATCCCATGTACGAGCGGGTAGGAGACATCTGCCTCCCATGCATACACACTTCTGAGAGTTGAGCTTATGGCCTGTACCTCCACATCCAGCCTGCTGGTACCCTTGGCTTCTAAAAGGACTAGGCTCGCTGTTTGACGGAAGTGCTGGGAGAGGTAATTGGAATCTCCCGGCACACAAGACGAGTGCCTCCAAGCTAAATTCACGATTTCCCAGTAATTCTTGTGGTAGACAGGTGCTACATACTAAGTTCCATATGTGAGATGGTAGCTGAACGCCTTGTCCAAAAGCATCTTACTTCTGAGAGTTGAGCCCACCCTCAGTCCCTCACAGTTCCACACTGCCTGCAGAGTGAGTTTCACACGTCTTCACCAGAGACGATTGCCAGAGGCTTCTGAGTACAAGTTAACAATGCAGACCTGGAGGGTATCTCCAGGTGCAGTAGAGTGGTAATCTTGGAACCTCCTGACTCAGAGTACTGCTACCTTCTCACTGCCATAGGAATGCAGCTAGTTGACAGCTGGCTTCAAGACATGCTTCCCTGTGAGAGCTGAGGACAGGGCAGAACCCTCCCGCATCCTGTCTGACTGTAGGAGTAGCTGCTAACATCCTTATGTTAGTGGCTGGGAGAGGTTGCGGGAAAAGCATGTGTGAGCACTGGGCCTGAACTCCCGTGTATCTGAGTTGAATACAGCGATTTCCAATGGCCTTCTTCAATCACAGTGTAGCTATGTTCCAACTCCCATGTCCGAGTGGGTAGCAGACATCTGCCTCCCATGCATACACACTTCTGAGAGTTGAGCTTATGGCCTGTACCTCCACATCCAGCCTGCTGGTACCCTTGGCTTCTAAAAGGCCTAGGCTCGCTGTTTGACGGAAGTGCTGGGAGAGGTAATTGGAATCACCCGGCACACAAGACGAGTGCCTCCAAGCTCAATTCACGATTTCCCAGTAATTCTTGTGGTAGACAGGTGCTACATACTAAGTTCCATATGTGAGAAGGTAGCTGAACGCCTTGTCCAAAGGCATCTTACTTCTGAGAGTTGAGCACACCGTCAGTGCCTCACACTTCCACACTGCCTGCAGAGTGAGTTTCACACATCTTCACCAGAGACGATTGCCAGAGGCTTCTGAGTACAAGTTAACAATGCAGACCTGGAGGGTATCTCCAGGTGCAGTAGAGTGGTAATCTTGGAACCTCCTGACTCAGAGTACTGCTACCTTCTCACTGCCATAGGAATGCAGCTAGTTGACAGCTGGCTTCAAGACATGCTTCCCTGTGAGAGCTGAGGACAGGGCAGAACCCTCCCGCATCCTGCCTGACTGTAGGAGTAGCTGCTAACATCCTTATGTTAGTGGCTGGGAGAGGTTGCGGGAAAAGCATGTGTGAGCACTGGGCCTGAACTCCCGTGTATCTGAGTTGAATACAGCGATTTCCAATGGCCTTCTTCAATCACAGTGTAGCTAGGTTCCAACTCCCATGTCCGAGTGGGTAGCAGACATTTGCCTCCCATGCATACACACTTCTGAGAGTTGAGCTTATGGCCTGTACCTCCACATCCAGCCTGCTGGTACCCTTGGCTTCTAAAAGGCCTAGACTCGCTGTTTGACGGAAGTGCTGGGAGAGGTAATTGGAATCACCCGGCACACAAGACTAGTGCCTCCAAGCTCAGTTCAGCGATTTCCTAGTAATTCCTGTGGTAGACTGGTGCTACATACTAAGTTCCATACGTGAGAGGGTAGCTGAACGCCTTGTCCAAAACCATCTTACTTCTGAGAGTTGAGCTCAGCCTCAGTCCCTCACAGTTCCACACTGCCTGCAGAGTGAGTTTCGCCGGTCTTCAGCAGAGACCTTTGCCAGAGGCTTCTGAGACGCAGGGTAACAATGCAGACCTGGAGGGTATCCCCAGGTGCAGTCGACTGGTAATCTTGGAACCTCCTGACTCAGAATACTGCTACCTTCTCACTGCCACAGGAATGCAGCTAGTTGACAGCTAGCTGGCTTCAAGACATGCTTCCCTGAGAGAGCTGAGGACAGGGCAGAACCCTCCCGCATTCTGCCGGACTGTAGGAATAGCTGCTAACATCCTAATGTTAGTGGCTGGGAGAGGTTGCGGGAAAAGCATGTGTGAGCACTGGGCCTGAACTCCCGTGTATCTGAGTTGAATACAGCGATTTCCAACGGCTTTCCTCAACCAGAGTGTAGCTAGGTTCCAAATCCCATGTACGAGCGGGTAGCAGACATCTGCCTCCCATGCATACACACTTCTGAGAGTTGAGCTTATGGCCTGTACCTCCACAGCCAGCCTGCTGGTACCCTTGGCTTCTAAAAGGCCTAGGCTCGCTGTTTGACGGAAGTGCTGGGAGAGGTAATTGGAATCTCCCGGCACACAAGACGAGTGCCTCCAAGCTCAATTCACGATTTCCCAGTAATTCTTGTGGTAGACAACTGCTACATACTAAGTTCCATATGTGAGATGGTAGCTGAACGCCTTGTCCAAAAGCATCTTACTTCTGAGAGTTGAGCCCACCCTCAGTCCCTCACAGTTCCACACTGCCTGCAGAGTGAGTTTCACACGTCTTCACCAGAGACGATTGCCAGAGGCTTCTGAGTACAAGTTAACAATGCAGACCTGGAGGGTATCTCCAGGTGCAGTAGAGTGGTAATCTTGGAACCTCCTGACTCAGAGTACTGCTACCTTCTCCTGCCATAGGAATGCAGCTAGTTGACAGCTAGCTTCAAGACATGCTTCCCTGTGAGAGCTGAGGACAGGGCAGAACCCTCTCGCATCCTGCCTGACTGTAGGAGTAGCTGCTAACATCCTTATGTTAGTGGCTGGGAGAGGTTGCGGGAAAAGCATGTGTGAGCACTGGGCCTGAACTCCCGTGTATCTGAGTTGAATACAGCGATTTCCAATGGCCTTCTTCAATCACAGTGTAGCTAGGTTCCAACTCCCATGTCCGAGTGGGTAGCAGACATCTGCCTCCCATGCATACACACTTCTGAGAGTTGAGCTTATGGCCTGTACCTCCACATCCAGCCTGCTGGTACCCTTGGCTTCTAAAAGGGCTAGGCTCGCTGTTTGACGGAAGTGCTGGGAGAGGTAATTGGAATCACCCGGCACACAAGACTAGTGCCTCCAAGCTCAGTTCAGCGATTTCCTAGTAATTCCTGTGGTAGACTGGTGCTACATACTAAGTTCCATACGTGAGAGGGTAGCTGAACGCCTTGTCCAAAACCATCTTACTTCGGAGAGTTGAGCTCACCCTCAGTCCCTCACATTTCCACACTGCCTGCAGAGTGAGTTTCGCAGGTCTTCAGCAGAGACGTTTGCCAGAGGCTTCTGAGACGCAGGGTAACAATGCAGACCTGCAGGGTATCCCCAGGTGCAGTCGACTGGTAATCTTGGAACCTCCTGACTCAGAATACTGCTACCTACTCACTGCCATAGGAATGCAGCTAGTTGACAGCTGGCTTCAAGGCATGCTTCCCTGTGAGAGCTGAGGACAGGGCAGAACCCTCCCGCATGCTGCCTGACTGTAGGAGTAGCTGCTAACATCCTAATATTAGTGGCTGGGAGAGGTTGAGGGAAAAGCATGTGTGAGCACTGGGCCTGAACTCCCGTGTATCTGAGTTGTATACAGCGATTTCCAACGATTTTCCTCAACCAGAGTGTAGCTAGGTTCCAAATCCCATGTACGAGCGGGTAGCAGACATCTGCCTCCCATGCATACACACTTCTGAGAGTTGAGCTTATGGCCTGTACCTCCACAGCCAGCCTGCTGGTACCCTTGGCTTCTAAAAGGCCTAGGCTCCCTGTTTGACGGAAGTGCTGGGAGAGGTAATTGGAATCACCCGGCACACAAGACTAGTGCCTCCAAGTTCAGTTCAGCGATTTCCTAGTAATTCCTGTGGTAGACTGGTGCTACATACTAAGTTCCATACGTGAGAGGGTAGCTGAACGCCTTGTCCAAAAGCATCTTACTTCTGAGAGTTGAGCCCACCCTCAGTCCCTCACAGTTCCACACTGCCTGCAGAGTGAGTTTCACACGTCTTCACCAGAGACGATTGCCAGAGGCTTCTGAGTACAAGTTAACAATGCAGACCTGGAGGGTATCTCCAGGTGCAGTAGAGTGGTAATCTTGGAACCTCCTGACTCAGAGTACTGCTACCTTCTCCTGCCATAGGAATGCAGCTAGTTGACAGCTAGCTTCAAGACATGCTTCCCTGTGAGAGCTGAGGACAGGGCAGAACCCTCTCGCATCCTGCCTGACTGTAGGAGTAGCTGCTAACATCCTTATGTTAGTGGCTGGGAGAGGTTGCGGGAAAAGCATGTGTGAGCACTGGGCCTGAACTCCCGTGTATCTGAGTTGAATACAGCGATTTCCAATGGCCTTCTTCAATCACAGTGTAGCTAGGTTCCAACTCCCATGTCCGAGTGGGTAGCAGACATCTGCCTCCCATGCATACACACTTCTGAGAGTTGAGCTTATGGCCTGTACCTCCACATCCAGCCTGCTGGTACCCTTGGCTTCTAAAAGGGCTAGGCTCGCTGTTTGACGGAAGTGCTGGGAGAGGTAATTGGAATCACCCGGCACACAAGACTAGTGCCTCCAAGCTCAGTTCAGCGATTTCCTAGTAATTCCTGTGGTAGACTGGTGCTACATACTAAGTTCCATACGTGAGAGGGTAGCTGAACGCCTTGTCCAAAACCATCTTACTTCGGAGAGTTGAGCTCACCCTCAGTCCCTCACATTTCCACACTGCCTGCAGAGTGAGTTTCGCAGGTCTTCAGCAGAGACGTTTGCCAGAGGCTTCTGAGACGCAGGGTAACAATGCAGACCTGCAGGGTATCCCCAGGTGCAGTCGACTGGTAATCTTGGAACCTCCTGACTCAGAATACTGCTACCTTCTCACTGCCATAGGAATGCAGCTAGTTGACAGCTAGCTGGCTTCAAGACTTGCTTCCCTGAGAGAGCTGAGGACAGGGCAGAACCCTCCCGCATGCTGCCTGACTGTAGGAGTAGCTGCTAACATCCTTATGTTAGTGGCTGGGAGAGGTTGCGGGAAAAGCATGTGTGAGCACTGGGCCTGAACTCCCGTGTATCTGAGTTGAATAAAGCGATTTCCAACGGCTTTCCTCAACTAGAGTGTAGCTAGGTTCCAAATCCCATGTACGAGCGGGTAACAAACATCTGCCTCCCATGCATACACACTTCTGAGTGTTGAGCTTATGGCCTGTACCTCCACAGCCAGCCTGCTGGTACCCTTGGCTTCTAAAAGGCCTAGGCTCGCTGTTTGACGGAAGTGCTGGGAGAGGTAATTGGAATCACCCGGCACACAAGACTAGTGCCTCCAAGTTCAGTTCAGCGATTTCCTAGTAATTCCTGTGGTAGACTGGTGCTACATACTAAGTTCCATACGTGAGAGGGTAGCTGAACGCCTTGTCCAAAACCATCTTACTTCTGAGAGTTGAGCTCAGCCTCAGTCCCTCACAGTTTCACACTTCCTGCAGAGTGAGTTTCGCAGGTCTTCAGCAGAGACGTTTGCCAGAGGCTTCTGAGACGCAGGGTAACAATGCAGACCTGGAGGGTATCCCCAGGTGCAGTCGACTGGTAATCTTGGAACCTCCTGACTCAGAATACTGCTACCTTCTCATTGCCATAGGAATGCAGCTAGTTGACAGCTGGCTTCAAGACATGCTTTCCTGTGAGAGCTGAGGACAGGGCAGAACCCTCCCGCATGCTGCCTGACTGTAGGAGTAGCTGCTAACATCCTTATGTTAGTGGCTGGGAGAGGTTGCGGGAAAAGCATGTGTGAGCACTGGGCCTGAACTCCCGTGTATCTGAGTTGAATACAGCGATTTCCAACGGCTTTCCTCAACCAGAGTGTAGCTAGGTTCCAAATCCCATTACGAGCTGGTAGCAGACATCTGCCTCCCATGCATACACACTTCTGAGAGTTTTGCTTATGGCCTGTACCTCCACATCCAGCCTGCTGGTACCCTTGGCTTCTAAAAGGCCTAGGCTCCCTGTTTGACGGAAGTGCTGGGAGAGGTAATTGGAATCTCCCGGCACACAAGACGAGTGCCTCCAAGCTCAATTCACGATTTCCCAGTAATTCTTGTGGTAGACAGGTGCTACATACTAAGTTCCATATGTGAGAAGGTAGCTGAACGCCTTGTCCAAAAGCATCTTACTTCTGAGAGTTGAGCTAACCCTCAGTCCCTCACAGTTCCACACTGCCTGCAGAGTGAGTTTCACGCGTCTTCACCAGAGACGATTGCCAGAGTCTTCTGAGTACAAGTTAACAATGCAGACCTGGAGGGTATCTCCAGGTACAGTAGAGTGGTAATCTTGGAACCTCCTTACTCAGAGTACTGCTACCTTCTCACTGCCATAGGAATGCAGCTAGTTGACAGCTGGCTTCAAGACATGCTTCCCTGTGAGAGCTGAGGACAGGGCAGAACCCTCCCGCATCCTGCCTGACTGTTGTAGTAGCTGCTAACATCCTTATGTTAGTGGCTGGGAGAAGTTGCGGGAAAAGCATGTGTGAGCACTGGGCCTGTACTCCCGTGTATCTGAGTTGAATACAGCGATTTCCAATGGTCTTCTTCAATCACAGTGTAGCTAGGTTCCAACTCCCATGTCCGAGTGGGTAGCAGACATCTGCCTCCCATGCATACACACTTCTGAGAGTTGAGCTTATGGCCTGTACCTCCACATCCAGCCTGCTGGTACCCTTGGCTTCTAAAAGGCCAAGGCTCGCTGTTTGACAGAAGTGCTGGGAGAGGTAATTGGAATCACCCGGCACACAAGACTAGTGCCTCCAAGCTCAGTTCAGCGATTTCCTAGTAATTCCTGTGGTAGACTGGTGCTACATACTAAGTTCCATACGTGAGAGGGTAGCTGAACGCCTTGTCCAAAACCATCTTACTTCTGAGAGTTGAGCTCAGCCTCAGTCCCTCACAGTTCCACACTGCCTGCAGAGTGAGTTTCACAGGTCTTCAGCAGAGACGTTTGCCAGAGGCTTCTGAGACGCAGGGTAACAATGCAGACCTGGAGGGTATCCCCAGGTGCAGTCGACTGGTAATCTTGGAACCTCCTGACTCAGAATACTGCTACCTTCTCACTGCCATAGGAATGCAGCTAGTTGACAGCTGGCTTCAAGACATGCTTCCCTGTGAGAGCTGAGGACAGGGCAGAACCCTCCCGCATGCTGCCTGACTGTAGGAGTAGCTGCTAACATCCTAATGTTAGTGGCTGGGAGAGGTTGCAGGAAAAGCATGTGTGAGCACTGGGCCTGAACTCCCGTGTATCTGAGTTGAATACAGCGATTTCCAGTGGCCTTCTTCAATCACAGTGTAGCTAGGTTCCAACTCCCATGTCCGAGTGGGTAGCAGACATCTGCATCCCATGCATACACACTTCTGAGAGTTGAGCTTATGGCCTGTACCTCCACATCCAGCCTGCTGGTACCCTTGGCTTCTAAAAGGCCTAGGCTCGCTGTTTGACGGAAGTGCTGGGAGAGGTAATTGGAATCACCCGGCACACAAGACTAGTGCCTCCAAGCTCAGTTCAGCGATTTCCTAGTAATTCCTGTGGTAGACTGGTGCTACATACTAAGTTCCATACGTGAGAGGGTAGCTGAACGCCTTGTCCAAAACCATCTTACTTCTGAGAGTTGAGCTCAGCCTCAGTCCCTCACAGTTCCACACTGCCTGCAGAGTGAGTTTCGCAGGTCTTCAGCAGAGACGTTTGCCAGAGGCTTCTGAGACGCAGGGTAACAATGCAGACTTGGAGGGTATCCCCAGGTGCAGTCGACTGGTAATCTTGGAACCTCCTGACTCAGAATACTGCTACCTTCTCACTGCCATAGGAATACAGCTAGTTGCCAGCTAGCTGGCTTCAAGACTTGCTTCCCTGAGAGAGCTGAGGACAGGGCAGAACCCTCCCGCATGCTGCCTGACTGTAGGAGTAGCTGCTAACATCCTAATGTTAGTGGCTGGAGAGGTTGCGGGAAAAGCATGTGTGAGCACTGGGCTTGAACTCCCGTGTATCTGAGTTGAATACAGCGATTTCCAACGGCTTCCCTCAACCAGAGTGTAGCTAGGTTCCAAATCCCATGTACGAGCGGGTAGCAGACATCTGCCTCCCATGCATACACACTTCTGAGAGTTGAGCTTATGGCCTGTACCTCCACAGCCAGCCTGCTGGTACCCTTGGCTTCTAAAAGGCCTAGGCTCGCTGTTTGACGGAAGTGCTGGGAGAGGTAATTGGAATCTCCCGGCACACAAGACGAGTGCCTCCAAGCTCAATTCACGATTTCCCAGTAATTCTTGTGGTAGACAGGTGCTACATACTAAGTTCCATATGTGAGATGGTAGCTGAACGCCTTGTCCAAAAGCATCTTACTTCTGAGAGTTGAGCACACCCTCAGTCCCTCACACTTCCACACTGCCTGCAGAGTGAGTTTCACACGTCTTCACCAGAGACGATTGCCAGAGGCTTCTGAGTACAAGTTAACAATGCAGACCTGGAGGGTATCTCCAGGTGCAGTAGAGTGGTAATCTTGGAACCTCCTGACTCAGAGTACTGCTACCTTCTCCTGCCATAGGAATGCAGCTAGTTGACAGCTGGCTTCAAGACATGCTTCCCTGTGAGAGCTGAGGACAGGGCAGAACCCTCCCGCATCCTGCCTGACTGTAGGAGTAGCTGCTAACATCCTTATGTTAGTGGCTGGGAGAGGTTGCGGGAAAAGCATGTGTGAGCACTGGGCCTGAACTCCCGTGTATCTGAGTTGAATACAGCGATTTCCAATGGCCTTCTTCAATCACAGTGTAGCTAGGTTCCAACTATCATGTCCCAGTGGGTAGCAGACATCTGCCTCCCATGCATACACACTTCTGAGAGTTGAGCTTATGGCCTGTACCTCCACATCCAGCCTGCTGGTACCCTTGGCTTCTAAAAGGCCTAGGCTCACTGTTTGACGGAAGTGCTGGCAGAGGTAATTGGAATCACCCCGCACACAAGACTAGTGCCTCCAAGCTCAGTTCAGCGATTTCCTAGTAATTCCTGTGGTAGACTGGTGCTACATACTA
Organism: Canis lupus baileyi; assembly: GCF_048164855.1. Lineage (NCBI taxonomy): Eukaryota > Metazoa > Chordata > Mammalia > Carnivora > Canidae > Canis > Canis lupus. The sequence goes on along the minus strand of NC_132844.1, from coordinate 78,274,362 downwards.
AGTTCCATACGTGAGAGGGTAGCTGAACGCCTTGTCCAAAACCATCTTACTTCGGAGATTTGAGCTCAGCCTCAGTCCCTCACAGTTCCACACTGCCTGCAGAGTGAGTTTCGCAGGTCTTCAGCTGAGACGTTTGCCAGAGGTTTCTGAGACGCAGGGTAACAATGCAGACCTGGAGGGTATCCCCAGGTGCAGTAGACTGGTAATCTTGGAACCTCCTGACTCAGAATACTGCTACCTACTCACTGCCATAGGAATGCAGCTAGTTGACAGCTGGCTTCAAGGCATGCTTCCCTGTGAGAGCTGAGGACAGGGCAGAACCCTCCCGCATGCTGCCTGACTGTAGGAGTAGCTGCTAACATCCTAATATTAGTGGCTGGGAGAGGTTGAGGGTAAAGCATGTGTGAGCACTGGGCCTGAACTCCCGTGTATCTGAGTTGTATACAGCGATTTCCAACGAATTTCCTCAACCAGAGTGTAGCTAGGTTCCAAATCCCATGTACGAGCGGGTAGCAGACATCTGCCTCCCATGCATACACACTTCTGAGAGTTGAGCTTATGGCCTGTACCTCCACATCCAGCCTGCTGGTACCCTTGGCTTCTAAAAGGCCTAGGCTCGCTGTTTGACGGAAGTGCTGGGAGAGGTAATTGGAATCTCCCGGCACACAAGACGAGTGCCTCCAAGCTCAATTCACGATTTCCCAGTAATTCT